>NW_026624009.1:37862-39184 GCF_030028575.1 Malurus melanocephalus | reverse complement strand
GATATCGAAACAAGCAGGAGCAACTGTGAAGCAGCAAATAATATCTGGATGAATTTGGCTCACCTGGTGTTTTACACAATGCGTGTTATGTCTCATCCAAAGGCAGGGAACCGTCTCCAGCAGCAAAATGACCCCGCAGCAGACCCGTGGATTGTGTTACCTGCAGAGCACAGCTACAGCCATTATCCTCCGAGCCCACAGGGGCAAACTGTGCCCAGGCTGAGGAATGAGCAAGGACAAAGCATTGTACCAGAAGGAAAAATAATATTTTTTTTAGCTCAGTGTGTGACTGTGTGTTGAGACCAGCCTCATTGTCAAAAAAAAAAAAAAAATATATATATATATATGATTGGGAAAAGAATTATTGAATAGTTTGAAGAAGATTCAGATAATTGCAACTTGAAATACAAAGACTGGAAAGCGCAGTTTAAATGGGTTTGCTGTGAAATGAAGTTAAAGTGGAGGCTTAAAAGAAGTTTGAGGATAGTTTGTGTATAAAAAAATGAAAAGAATTGGTTTGAAAATGAAGGATCCATAAGACTACTGCAGAAGAATATTATAGTGGTGAAAGGGGACAATATACAGATATAAGTAGGGGAAAGGGATAGTGATGAATTTCCAGCATTCAATTGCTAGAAAATATAGAAATGTAACCACTCTTTTATAAATATGTATATTCAGGATATTTCTGAATATTTCTGATATTTCTGGGCTTCAGGATATTTCTGAATATTTCTGATATTTCTGGGCTTCTGAAATGCTGACCAGAGTGCAAACAATAAATATGTGTAATTAGGAGTGTCCAATCTGCTCTTAGCTGCGCAAAGAAACACATAAACCACAGATGACAATTTGGCAAGGCAATAACTCAATGTAAACTTGAATTAGGGCTCCAAATGTGAGGTTTGCTACGTCACTTTTGAAAAACAAACCAGAATTTTAAACCCTTGGAGAGATGCAATTGAAAGCCCTTTGTACCTGTGAATGGAAGTTTTTTGTAGCCATGAATGGGTGAGAAGTTCCTCTGACCTTTGTGAGGTTTCATCTTTGAAATAAACAACATTTTAAAACCAGGGCATGGGAGTTCTGCTTGCTCATGAATTATTCCAAAGTGCTCTACTTGAGCTCTGTTTTGGAGTTGCAAAATGGCAAATTTATTTGACTCAGACAGAATTTGCTCTGTGTGTCTTCTGTGACGAAGCTGAGATCCTTAGAGAAAGGTTTTAGTGCAGCCAACCAAAAGAAATACTCTTGGCCTGTAAATAACTATTTTTTTTATGAAATATAGCGTGACATGGCCAGGTTGTCTCCCCATCACGTGC
>NW_026624009.1:31642-36855 GCF_030028575.1 Malurus melanocephalus | reverse complement strand
AATAAATCAACGTTTTTATTGAGTACCAAGACATATAAAGAAGTAATTTCCACTGCTAGGATATTTCATCAGAAATTCTTCTCCTGGGAACTAAGGTAACATCTTCAGCAAAAAAAAATACTGAAATAATATTTAGGGGTTTCTCTTGATGATTGAGGAAAAAAATACACACAAAAAAAATCCAAATTTGTTGTTGAACATGCATGAAACTTCTCCAAGGATTTCTTGGAGCTGTGATTTTYCCTTGAAGTATTTTTGGAGACATAAAACACAAAATCAGTGAAGATTTGTTAAGTGGGAGATGAGCTGAATTCACCAACCAGACAAACATTTCATTGCATCACAGAGTGCATATGGGACCTCATCTGAGAACAGGTACTCATCAATATTTTCATTTTCCTGCGCATATTTTCTTACAGGGAAAGATAATATCTGGGACTGGCCTTGATCTAATTGTTCTGATTTGGAGAGACCCAAAAGTGCTCCTGGAAAGCAGCAAAATGGCTGAAAGTGACATTAGAACCCAATTCTGGCTGCCAGTATGGGGTGACTTCAGAACCACACTGACAGAAATGTTTTCAGAAATTACTTTTAAAATTAATTTTTTGCTGTCTTTCTAATAATACCTTTTAGATTCTGTTGAAAAAAAAAAAATTGCCATCTTATCAAAATGCCAACTGCATTTAGTCACCCTCCTTGCTTTTCCTAAGCACCAAAAAGTAATATAATTCAAGGCATTTTAATCTATTTTAGAACTTTCAATGTCTGAAATAATCTGAATTTGGATGAGCAACGTAATAATTTGCAAACAGTTGCGGTCCAGGTGTTATAAAAAATGCAGCGAGTTCTGATATTTCTTGGGAGTTTTTTCTGTGCTGTGTTTTGAGGCGTTCCCTCACCACCTCCAGGAAGATGACCTGGGAATTCAAGGACACTCAGATGCCAATTTATCACTCCTCCTCTCTCCCGGAGCGTGCTCCAGTTCTGAGCCACTTGATGTCAAATAATTTATTTCACCCCAGCACRGGTTTCTCTGTCCCTGCCCCCCTCYCTCCTGCTGGTTTCCAGYTATCCCAAACCTCTCATCTGACACAGGAAATTTCTTATCAGGCAAAAATATCCTTGCCACTCTGCCCTTCACAGCTAAGAAAATTTCCTCACTTATAGAAAAATGCTTTTTGGTGGGTGCAATGTGATCCCCAGAKGCTGGAAACATGGAAACATTAATGGAAACAATCATGGAAATGTCATTTCAAGGTCCATGATGGGCTGGAAAYGTGGAAATATTCATGGAAATAGTCATGGAAATGTCATTTTAACAACCATGTGCTGCACCACTCACCTGGAGGAATCCAACAGCCAGGAGGCACTTTCAGAGGCAGCATCATAAAGGTATTTCATTGCTTCTTGGTGGCAGGAACAGCTTGCCAAGGATGTACTTTCTCCAGAGCTCTCTCATCTGCCAAAACCCTCAGCTGTCAAAATCTCCAGCTTCTCATCTGGAAACCTGACACAAATTTTATTATTTATGTGTTATCGACACRCACTGCTGCACCACCACACTGTCATGACTGGGAGCTCTAGGCAAAGTGGTCTGAATTTAGTCTAAAAACAAATTTGTGAAGTGAGTTAATAACAGAAAAAATATCTACAAAGCAACATCATGTCGTAAGTGATGCAGCAATTTTGTAGTGGTAAAAAAAAAAAAAAAGGTACATTTTCATAGTGAAATTGAAAGAAAGAAGTCCATTTTTCTACTGAAACTGATATTACATCCAAATACCTTTCATGTCAAAGCCTCAGTGCATCCTCTGTGATCTTAACCATGATCTCTGCAGCATTTTTAATCTCAGGCAGCCACAATTCAGCCTCAGACTCAAACCATGTATTAGTGCCATGTAGTGGCATTTATGTGACACTTGCACCAATTTCAAGCTTGGCACAGTGTGGTTAACACATATTTTCTCCTCTTCCTCTTCTTTTCTCTTTTTTTTTTGGGGTTTTTTTCCACTTGGTTTTTTTGGGGTTTTTTTTTGTTTTGTTTTTTTTTGTTTGTTTGTTTTTTTGTTGGGTTTTTTTTTTTTGCCAAAAATTGGAAAGCATGGCAGGGCAGAGAAGGCAGAAGGTGAGACACTTTCTTTTAATCACTGTTATGTCAGGGGGAAAAGAGTCAATGTCTTTTTTTCCCATGGAAAAAAAAGAAAAAATACAGTTATTTGATTACTGACTGAAATCTCATAACTTCTGTGCTGTGAGGCATGAAACTCATCCTGTCAAAAGCACAGCACCTCCAGTGCAGAGTTACTAAATATTTATTTCGGCGGCAGTGTTCTGCAAAGCTTCGACAGCTCAAGATTGAGCCCTGCTCCCAGGCCCCTTCCCTTTTTATTGATCACATTAACACTTTTAACGCTCTGGCCTTCATAAATGGTCACCAGAGAGCGTTCACTCGAGGCTTTTGCATCGAGCAGCGTTATGTTTGCAGGTTTTTAAATCAGATGAGCTGCCTTTCATTCACCCCGGGGTCACGGCGTGTTCGGCTCAGGCGACTGATCCCAGACAGACCCTGGAATGAACCCTCAGGGTGATAAAAAAAGGGATTTTCTGCCTTTCCTAGAGCTGCTTTACAAGCTTCCCAAGGCTTTCTGAATCCATTTCTCCGGGCCCATAAAAAAAAAATTAAAAGCAAGGATGTAGATTCCACCCCCAGGGGAAGGGGTTGTGGCTCCTCACCAGGAAATATGCCCTTTCTAAAAGACAAATTTGTACAAGGAAGATGAAATATTTTCAATGCAAGGACATTTTCAAGGCAACAAAGTCATTTCACAGGCTTGTGAATAAAGAGGAATAAGTTTCAGGGAGGTGGGAAACCTCCTAATTATGCCTTAGGATAATTAAGGTGGATTAAATGTGGGTTGTGAGGAAAAACTCTGCTGCTTTCCCACGTGTATGACCCATGTTCTGATCAGGACAGGTGAGCACTCACAGCAATTTTGAACAAATACCACCACAAGTGTGCTTGTCCATCAAAATTGGGCTTTTGATTGGGTTTTTTTAACAAAAGCATTGGTGACACCACTTTGGTGGCCTTGGGTCACCCTGGGTCCCTCAGGATCTAACTGTGCCACAGAGGATGCAGTCATTCTAAGGATGCTAAAATAGGTATGGGATGGTCTCAGCACAGCATTACAACTTCTTTTTATAAGGAGAATTATTCCCAGAAAAAGGAATTTTCTTGAGGGATAATGTTTTTCCCCTTCCTTTTACATTTTGAATGTAATAACTTTTCGATAAAAAATATTTTGTACGTCACAGTCCACRTTTTTCCCACTTTTCTTGACAAGCAGTATTTAAACTATAAGTACTTAAGAATAAGTAATAYAAGCAGTATTTAATACAAGAAGTACTTAAGGCCGTGAGAGAAATGCACAAATTAAATTTTTTAAAGTGTCACAAGAATGGGCAATAGTTTGAAACTCCATAATGCAGTGATTGGTGCAGCAAAACCCAGAGAGGATATTGTGTTTAAAAGGCTGGCCTCAAAGTGCCTCAAAGTGCACTGAATTAGAGGCACTTTCAAAAAATACTTGTTTTCCTTACATCTAACTAAAAACACATCTCTATTTCTCCACAAATACAATTACCAAGGCCTGGTCTTTTGTCACAAAGCAGACCAAAACAGAACTTTCTGGAACCTGCCAGATGATAACATGAGTTATCAATGTCAACAAACATTTGCAAAAAATATATATCAACTTCAACAAACATTTGCAAAAAATATATATCAACTGAGAGCAAATATCCTAACCCAAATCTTGTTGATTTGGGCTGTCTCTATTGAACTGTCTTTATCTCAACTCTAAATTTTTCTCACTTTTGCCCTTCCAGTTCTCTCCCCAGCAAATAACTTTGTGGAGCTGAGTTGCCTTACAGGGTTAAACCACAACAAAGAGAAAAGAAATACAAAAAATACAAAAAAATACAAAAAATACAAAAAATACAAAAAATACAAAAAATACAAAAAATACAAAAAATACAAAAAATACAAAAAATAAAAAATGGATACAGATCTTAAAAAGGGCTTTTGGGAACAGGAAACCTACACTTTAGCAAAATGGTTTGGTAAATTCATTTGCTGAAGTGACATCAGTAAAGACATTCTGCACATTTAAATATACCCACAATATTATTCATAAGGTATTCACCATGAAATATTCACCTTTTCTGATAACTGACTTAAGGATTATGAAACAACTTGCACTTTCCACTSACAAATTCTAGGTATTTTTCACTGYYAAAAACTTACCTAGACCTTGGGTACATCTTTTGTTGGGCTGCTGAAAACTGACCACTTGAAAAAACTTTTCTCACCCTTCACACCTGTGCCTCATTTTTTGCACTCAGGTTTATGTTGTTCAGCACCTTTTGGGATAATGAGAATTCCCTGATATTATAATACACCATTTTGAACTTCTTTTCTTGTTCTACAATTTAATTCCTCTCTGCCTGTCTTCTAGTGTTGCCTTGAAACTTTTGAGCCCATCAGAATTTATATAGCTGGGTTTTACAGCAATTTACAAAGTGGTGCAAGGATGTTTTTGGCAGAAAGGATGTTTCTTAGAAGCACTGAAATTTTATTTTTTACTTTATTACTAATTAATTATATCCTGCAGTAACAAAGGACAGTGAGTTGGTGCCTTTACATTAAATTCCTCGTGGGAAAAGTTCTTAAGTGAATATAAATTTTCTATGGCAACAAAACACTGTCCCAGATGCCACCATCACTTCTTGTTACACAATCCAGCTGGTGCTAACCAAACTGCAAAGAAAAAAAATGCAGCAATAAAATAATAAAAATCAGAATTTACTGCAACTTCAAATCTAGGGTTTTATCATTAACTTCTGTTCATCTGTGAATATCAGCAAAAATTTGAGAAGAAAGTCACTGTTCATGTGATACCATTCAGCCATAAATCTCCACCACCCGTAGGTGAACCTTCCCCTTTCACTCAACAAATTCAACTTCAAAATACAACTGCACTCCAGTTTGGCAGTAAGGCTTTCAAAAGAATACCAGAAAATGAAATTTCCATGGATGGAAATGCAAAATTCCAGATCAGGAATTGTGCTGTCAGGTCAGACACCCCACACCTTTAGTAAAGAAAATTCTTTATGCAGAAGGAAAAATAACCTGTCTCCCACTAACCTGAACC
>NW_026624009.1:30295-31539 GCF_030028575.1 Malurus melanocephalus | reverse complement strand
AACAATATTATGAATATTTTTTCCCTTATGGAATTATGGAAAAAAACCAAAAAAAAACAAAAAAAAAACCAAAAAAAAAACCAAAAAAACCCCCAAAAAACAGCTGAATTTTATATTTTTTTAACTTCTGGGGATCTTTTCAACTTCTTCCACCTTTGTCTGTTTCCCTTTCTTCACCACCTCCAAGAGAACCCTTTTTTTCTCCCTTTCCATTGTTCTAATAAGCAAAAATTTTAAGTCTTTATAGTTAAAAAGATCCCACATAATGGATTCCAAGCACATTTCCTTTGCTGTTTATTTCTGGAGTTTTTGATTTATTGGCATTTTTCTTTGTTTGTTTATTTGGGGTTTTTTTGGTTCTGTTTGTTTTTTGTTTGTGGTTTTTTTTGTTTTTTTTTAATGTGCTTTCAGGGTGTGCTCCTCTACCTTTTCCATGGTTTTCCATTCTTCAGTTCCCACCTTGTTTGTTCTCAGCTTTTTTTTCCACTTAACTTCCTGCCCCAAATTTTAAAGCTATGACCATCAGATTGTATTTTAATGCCTTTGCCATGGGGAAATCCAAGAAAAATGGGTTTCTGTTGACTATTTACTTCTTTACCAAAAACAGGATGAATCTCACCTTTGTTTTATACCATTTCAGGATTCTTCACTCTCTATCATCTCCCTTCCACAGTGATCAGGCTTGATGTGGAATTATCCCTCTTTGTGTTGCTGATTAAGTGGGAGGGATAAGGAAACATGATCTGTTCATTTGAGCAAAACATAGGGGATAAATACAAAATTATATCATTTAGGTTACTTCCAGAATTCCCAACTTTCCTATTTTTTTTTTATAAAAGCTGCCCAGAGAAGGGCAATGCCCCTCCTTCCCTTCACAGTGCTGCTTTCAGCCATGCCAGCCTTGGCTGTTTCCAGCTCTGTAAAAGTAAAAACATGTAAATAAGAGAAATAAAACCTCCACAACTCATAAACTGACTATTTTCATTCTAACTCCATTCCTGTTTCAATTATTATAAAATTAATGGCAATTTTAAATGTGTAGAAGTCAAAAATCCATCACATGGGGCAGGATTTTGTCACCCCTTCCTGTGAAAAGAGCCCAATTGTTATGTGAGAATCTAATCAGGGTTATATTTTACAGATCTAGCTGAATTACACTCAAAATTTTGTAATGGGCAAAACCAGGAATTGAATTATAAACAAAATCAAGGATTTTGTGTCAGGATAAGTAAAATCATAACAGC
>NW_026624009.1:23496-30088 GCF_030028575.1 Malurus melanocephalus | reverse complement strand
AACTTTCATAGCTTTTTGCTCACATTTTCACCACAGCAGGCTTTCAGCATCCCGAGTTCTTCACTTGGAGCAGCCTGGTGATGGTGGGAGCTTCTCCTTCATCAGTCTGGGATCTGCTTGTGGGTTATTTTATGTTTATTAATGTGCTTTACGCTGATCGTTCTTCATCAGTCTGTGAATCACATCCCATCCAAATTCACAACATACACGGGGACTTCCTGCTTTTATACACTGGGCCTTTTTTTCTCTTTTTTGACCCTAAAAAGCTAACTTTGCCCAGTTTTCACTTGTTGAAGTGGTTAGCAATGTATTGTTGATGGCCATAGGCTCTCTGTGGCTATTTCTCTTCACACCTCACACCTCTCATTTCTCCTTCTGCCACACCAGGACTCCATTCCTCCACACCACGCCACCATCTGACTCAAAAATATTTAATTCTACAGAAGAGTAATGGCTTGTTACAGTTATCTACACAAAAAAAAAACCTCTGGTTGCATCACACAGAGACAGGCAAAAGTAAAATAAATTAGGTATCACCATCTGGTCTTTAGAAAAATTACTGATGCGGTTACACCATGAAAAAGCAAAGCTCCAGGCAGTCCAGGAGAGGTTCAGGCAAAATTAGCCCAAGAAACCTCAGTCTTGAGGCTTTGCAGAGGTTTAAGCACCTCATTTTTCAGGGCTGCCAGTCTTGCACTGCCTCGAGCTCTTCATCAATTCCTCTGCAAAATCAGCACACCGCGGCTCAGTTTGTGAATGTGTAAATAAGGACAGCTTATCTTGTGAGTTTTGCCACTTGTAGGGAAAGTATATACCAAAAGAACCAACATTTAGTTGGAAAAAGTGTTTAAGTTYRCTGGTCTGCAAAGAAATACCTCTGMATTTTGAYTGGGAGTGTAGAACAYGGTGYAAGACACAGTCAGAACCATGAATTAAAGAATTATCCTTGCTAAATCTCAGAAAGTATTTGGACAACACATTTAGGCRCATGGTGGGACTCTGGGAATTGTGCTGAGCAGGGCTAGGAGTTGAATTTGTTGAWCYTTRTAGGTCMCTTCCAACTCAGGGAATTCTCTGATTCCATGAGACAAATGTGCTCCAAGCAGGAGYCTTTGTAAATTTGGGGTTCTTCAGAAAAGAATCTTTCAATAAGCCTTACATCTTGCTCTTTGTTTTATAAAAACTTGTCATTTTACCAGGCAATGCTATAAATGTGAAGGCAAAAGAAAGCTCCCATTTATTCCAAATCTGAAAAAATAAAAAAGAGTAATAAGGGATTCCCTCTTATCCTGGACAAGGTCGACACAAATGACACAAAATGAAATTTGCTCAGAATTTGAGCTCTAAACCCCCAAACCCTGAAAACACAGCTCATCTCTAATTATCCTGARGAAACCTAGCATTGGTCATTATTAAGGTGCAACAGATAATTACCCTTAATTAGGTGGCAGATGTTGAGCACTTTCTTTAGTCTCACCAGGGCAACGTGTCCTCCCAGGTGTGATGCAGGAAAAAACCCACCCAATGAAGAGGACTTTCCCAGTGCAAGTAAGATGAATTTTAATATTAAAGTTACCTGGAAGAGGTCAGCAAAAAAATGAAATAAAATAGTGGTCTTTACCTCCCCAAAGTTTTGCAGTCAACTTTTTTATAAACTTCACTATTTTTGCCCTTTTTTGTTCTGAAACCACTATTTTTACTGAACAATGAACAAAATCTGGGGTTAATAAAAAGTTACATAACAAAAAAAAGAAAACTACACACACATTTTTATATTGAAGATGGTATTTCAGCTGACTTTTCTTTTTATGTTTTTTGTGAGGGTTTTGTTTTTTGTTTTCATTTTTTGTTTTTTTTGTTGCTGCTTAATTCACAAAAAGCTAAAAAACACCTGTTTTTACTTTTCCACTGTGACAGCTGCACAAAGTTTTAATTCCATTCACAAAATCTGAACAACTTATTATCTACTTTTTTTAATTTCTCAAGTAAAAGATCGTGTTGTACTTGCTGTTTCCCTTTTGYCCCGTGTTTCACCAACCATTTTTCCTATCCCTCAAGCGACATGATTGTAAATAAATCTGATGTGCTACCAAAATTAATTACTCAAAACCTTACAAGCTCTGTTGATCCCATGTATATTCACCAACCATCCATTGAGAGAAGCATTTATATGGTGTTTATGTGGTATTAACACATCATCTAATATGAGGAAGACAGTGACAAGCACTACCAGTATAGAGTTTTATTTTGGAAATATATGTACCAGCAGCTGATGCTACATCAGACAGATTTACTTTAGCAGACATCTCATAAATTCAAACAGTAATCAAATTAACTCTCRAGATCAGAGGTTATTGACAATCCCCTTGCGGTGTGTTTGCACTCAGCGGAGGCCTTAGTGAGTGAAGTAGTTAATTAAAGACATATTCTGTCCTAAGTGGGGGTCTCCAGTGAGCAAAGATGATGCCAGATGGATATGGCTCRTTAAAAAAATTTTGTCCCAGCCCTAACGAGCTCAAACCCATCCCAACAATCTTTGAACCTACAGAGTGGATGCACGAGCCTCAACCAAGCGCAGCTGACCAAAAAAAAATTTTTTTACAATAATTACCTTGTTCCTTTGCATTTGCTATCCAAATCTAGCAATCACGTTGTTCACTCTGCCCCTTTGGCTTGGAATTTGTTTTGTTTCACATCAAAAATCTGGTGTTGTGTTTGGGGGGACAGAGCAGGAGGCAGAGCTCGGCCCTGTTGGCAGAGAACCTGTGGTTTCCAAAAAATATTTCTGCCATTTCAGCTGCAAGGTGCTGCCCACAAGTCTTCAACAGCACCAGGAAAACACTTTCTGTAAAATGCTGTGGCTTACAGTACATGAGGAGCAAAGCAAGATGAATTTTCATGTTCAAAATCAGAACCCACACAGTCTCCTCTATTCTGAGAGTCATCCATACCACAAAACAACAGAACGATTTGGATCAGAGTCCACCTTCAAGATCATCCAGGCAGCGCTGGTTTGGGCTGGGGTAGAGTTGATTTTYATCACCAAAGGTGTTTTGGGGCAGTGGTTTGGATTTGTGYTGGAAATTGGGATTTGTTTTGTTCTCATGGGCCGTACTTACATAGTTCACAGAGCGACCTGCGGGTGGACAAGGAGGGGACACAGCCAGGACAACTGACCACAGCTGACCACAGGGATTCTCTGCTCTGCCTGTAGAGCTGGGCAAAAAATAGGAAGGGGAAGGTGATGTTGGAAGTGCCGGTCTTTGTTTTTTCACACCAAAATTACACGTGACAAGGCCTGGCTTTGCTGAGGGTGTCTGAACGCCTGCCCGCCATGGGGAAGTAGGGAATAAATTCCTTTTTTTCCTCTCTTGTGCACACAGCTCGTGATTTTCCTGTTAAACTCAATCCATCCCCACCCCTGCCCGTGAGTTTTATCCGTTTTAGCCTTCCAGATCTGTCCAGATCTGCAGGGAGGGAGCGAGCAGGTGCTCGGTTGCCTTCATAGCCCCATTTTCCCTGCCGCGGGCAGGGATGTTTCTTCTCAAGAAAAYAAAATCTGGCTAAAGAGATGCTCTTGAGCTGGACTATGATCTCAGAACTGCTCGTTAGACCTTGGCTTTGATGAGCAGCACCTGGGCTGAGCCCCTCTCCAGCTCATTAAAAACAACTTCTGCTCCCAGGAATTTTTGCTGTCTAACAAGCTCCGGCCTTTTAACGAGCAGCCTTGAAAATTTATTTTTTCTTGCCCGAATCCAAGTGAAATAATGTTTTTTTTGTTATTGAACTTGCAAAGAAAGTTTCTGACCTGGATTAGGGCCAGGGTAAAAAAATTATTACGATGAAAGCCACACTCCTGTAACCCTATAAACAGCRGTCAAGAGACATTTGGGTTTTCTTGGACATTTGGGTTTTCTTTCTTTCTGAGTAGCATTTTCTTGGGATTGGGGCACCCTCAGAGCCACCAAATTCTCATTTTTGATGTGTTTGGAGTGCTGGCAAGTAGTGATTATGGATCCTGAGCTGATCTCCAATTCCTCAACCTTTCACCATTAAGGAGATGCAAAGGAATCCTACATGAGCCAGGCACTGAATTCAAGGGTAATTTTTCATTATTTTATAATATTGTTTTAATTATTATATTATATTAATTATATTATATGAATTATATTAATTATATTATATCGATATATTATATTAATTATATTTTTCAAATATAAACCTTGTATGGGCTCTTTAAGTCTGTGTGTGTGAGACTATGAATAAGCCACAGCAAATGTACCAAGAATGACCCTCTCCCAGATCCTTTAGAAATTTAGATTTTTAGGTAAGTTAGGYCTGAAAGTGAGTTACTGCTGTGCTTTAATCTATCAATCTTTTAAATTGAGATTAACATAGTTTATCAATTAAGTACTGTTAGGTGCTGTTAAGCCTTTAGGCCCAACATGTTGTCCACATTCTGATCTCAGTGTTTKTGTTGGAAATGACCTTAAAGACAACCCAATTCCAGCCCCTCTACTGAAGGAAGAAGCCACCTAAAAATTACACATGGCAACAATCAAAAAAGAAATAATTTGCTGGAACATTTTTTTTCTAAACTTTAATGTGCAGAAACAGAGAGGTGAAGGGTGGGCACTGCTAGAAATTAAATTTTCATTGTGTTTTGGAAGCAAAAGGACACCAAACATCGTTGCCTTGCCAGAACTGGAAAGGTGGCAGGACTCACATGCGTATCCAAAGTGGTTTGATCTTTTTCTCAAAGAATAATGAATTCTTTTAGTTCCACTTGTACATCAGACTGCACAGCTGCAAGGCAGAGCTAAGAGAAATCYTTCTCACTTCAACCATTACTCTGGACCTACAGCAATTGTTCTTCTGCGCATTTTTCTCACTCCCATCTAGAATTTGATAAACACACTGAAGAAAAAGCTTTTCTTCACTCTTCATCCAGTCACTCCACCAAAATCAGGCCTTGTTAACAGAGGATAGCAGGTTCAAGCTGCTGTCAAAATGGTTAATGTAATCAGAAAAATGAGTGTTTTAAAAAAAAAAAAAAAAAAAAAAAAAAAAAATCTGATTTGGCTGACAACCGTGGAGCAAAGCAAGTAGAATTATTGGCATTTAAAATTCATATCCCACTGAAACAAATGTTTAGTGCAGAAACAGCTTCAGACATAGGGAATGTTATAGTCTAGTTAAAAATAATTATGGGAAGAGCTGAGAACAAAACTAATTCCTAGAGACAGAGTATATGTTATTGTAGCCACTGCACTGACAAGTATGAATCTGATAATCTTATGATTAGAATGTGCTGAAGCAGGCCCTGATAAAATAAGCTGCAATAGATTTAAAGAAAATGTAGATGTAGAGAAATGTAAAACTGAAAGAGGCTTTTCTCAAATAAGTGCCCTATTAGAACACAAAATGAATGCATTGGCACCAGGAGCTTACCTGAAATCAATTTGGCCTCTGTACCCTGATTTATACAAGCGCTGTGATTCTCTATATTTTTTTTCCTACTTTCTTTATACCTATTTTTTTCTTTTTTTTTTAACTCTCTGAAAGGAGGAAAGAGAAACCCTCACACAACTTCAACTAAGCTATTTCAGAGTAACATTAAAGCTCTGACTTAGGCTGACAAATGACCTCCCCGCAGGGATCTCTCTCTGCACAAAACTGGCCATTGAAAAATATTGTAATCAGACATGGTGGTGATTTTATTGGAATAAGCTTATTCATTCCTGTTGGCTGTCAAGCAAGTTTCTGCATGAGCCATTTATCAAAAAATCAATGGGAGGTTTTTTGAACATCATTTTTCCTTGAAAACGCACAGAAATACCTAAGCTTCATAAATGTATTGATGTGTGTCCCYGCGTGTGTGGGAGAGTGAAATGAAACTGTGTCTGGACAATGAAAAACGATAAGRAGCTCTGAAGTTCTCTCAGATGAGGTCCCAGGGCAGCAAGGAAATCCCAGAAAATAAAAAACTTTCCATCAAGGAGGGTCACTGTGTAGATTTCCCAAAGCAATGAAACAAATAAATGAGCGAAATGACTTCCTGAAATGTGAAATGTAGGATAACTGCAGTGAAAAAAAAAAATAAAAATAAAAAATTCTCTAGGAGAGTTTCTAAAACTCAGATTACATCTAGCAAAAAGGGGGAACTTCATCATCTCCTATTCTTATTGGATTCTCTGACTTGAGCAGCTGCTACAAAACAAGAAAACTGATATGTGATAGACAAATCTTCGCTCTAATGCTTATTAATATTTTTTATATATGAGAGTACAAAAGAATCTTGATAATTTAATGAMGTCTAATTGGGCAGACAGAAATAAGCATACATTAGCTTTCCAAGTGACATTCCTACTATATTCATGTAGATAAATTTGCTCCATGAGACTCGCAGATGTTTAAAAAGGCACTTTGGACCAAGAGTTCCCATTATTTTCTGTAAATAACATAACTTACCATCACATTTCAGCATGACAGAGGTGTCACTTCCAAAATGATTGGAATCTGTGCTGATTCCTACAGCTCAGTCCTGCAATTATGTCAGACTTTTAACCCCAGCCCAGTGAAAGACTTGAAC
>NW_026624009.1:20883-22302 GCF_030028575.1 Malurus melanocephalus | reverse complement strand
GAAGGGAAGGGAAGGGAAGGGAAGGGAAGGGAAGGGAAGGGAAGGGAAGGGGTAAAAGAGACCTCATTACATTCCCTTCTAATGATTCAGGGGCTGTAGGGAAAGGCTGCCCATTTCCACAAACCTGGAAGTGTGCAGCCCACCAAAGTTTTGCAGAAGACCTCACCTGAGAATGTGAGTTTTTTGTCAATCTGAGGCTCTGAGCAGAGTAGAGGGATGCATCCCAGCCTTCTCACCTTGCATGCTGAATCCTTTCCCATCCGTGGATGATAAATGATCACAGACATTTCATTTGGTTTGCTGGCCAAGAACTGTGAAACGTGGACTGTCAAAAAGAGAGAGAACATTTCCGAAATGGAACAGATTTAGATATGCTTAAATCACTGGAGAACTCAAAAAAAGTACTGTGATATCAGTAACTTTTTTTTATTTTTTAAGCTGTGGCTACAGTACATGAATGTGGATGAGATGGACAGAGAAAAGGACTGCTGTGATCCCTAAATAAAATTATAATGAACAGAGATAGGTTAAAATAGCAGAAAGTTATGATGCTTGGAAGGAAAGGGGGCAAAAYCAAAAAGGAATACTGTGATGTAACTGTGGTAGAGGACATCAGAATAAAGACTTTTTTTTCAGTGTAACTCTGATAAGAAGATTAGGAAACACACACATGAAAGTTAAAAACAAAATTCATGGGGGCTTCAAGAAATATTTTTCAGGCAACGAATCTTAATGGACCAGGCCTGCATTTAGGAGCAAATTGTAAGAGAAAAGCTGCATGATAACTCGAGAAGCAGATATGTAAAATGTTGTGCTGTTATGCTGATTGCTGGCCAGATTTATGACATAAACTTCACAAATTACAGTATACAGAGTGGAGAGGCGGCATAAATATTCTTTCTCAATCTTAATCACATTCTAACATGGGAAAGCCACGAGGTTATTATTCAGAGACCAGAAGTGCAACCTGCAAAAGCAATAATTTCTTTTTTTTCTTTTATTTCTTTTCTTTTTTTTTCTTTCTTTTTTTTTTATTTTTTTATTTTGTGGAAACATAAGCTTAATAAGAGGAAATTGCAGAATTCAAACCCACCCAAGACGACGAAACACAGCAATAGCAGAGTAAATTACTGTCGTGCTCAAGATGCCAAAAGCAATTTAGTCTGGATATAGAAACAAAAATCACAAGATTAAATCAATGTGTTTTCCCCCATGTTTGTGGGGAAGAGRTAATTGATTAGAATAGCAGGTCACATCGCCACTAATGCACCATTCAGTCGCTGACATCATCCCTGCCTCTCTGAAATGAACACCAGCTCATAACACTCACTTACATACCTTTTAATTACCCTGCTTTGCAGCCAGAAAATGGAAGGCTAACTCATTAACCTTCTTTGTCTTTCTGGAAGGTGGTTTTGG
>NW_026624009.1:16346-20588 GCF_030028575.1 Malurus melanocephalus | reverse complement strand
CAAATGCTGAAACTGTTGTTCAGGTTGTTTTGTTGATGGCAGGGGATTAAGAAGGGAACTTATAAACAATAATACAAAACACTGATTTAAAACTGAGACAATCCAATTGTAGCAACAATTTCTCTTACTTATGAGTAATGACTCCTTTTTTCATGCATTGTTAATGCCTTCCTAAAGCACAAGGATCAACGTGTCAGGAAGAAAAGAGAAATAGATTTCCTGGATCATTGTACAATTTTTCAAAGTCAGGATTACAAAATTAGATAGAGACAAAAAAACCCAAATTAGAGAGGAATAAACAGAAAGCAATAATTCTGTTGTGCTAAGGAAGTTTAGTTTACTTTCCTTTAAAAAGACATAGAAAAAGAAAAGAATCTTACAAATTTCTGCAGAAAATTAAGATAACTTTGCACTTA
The DNA here is from genome assembly GCF_030028575.1 of Malurus melanocephalus. NCBI lineage: Eukaryota > Metazoa > Chordata > Aves > Passeriformes > Maluridae > Malurus > Malurus melanocephalus. Next base: position 20,172 of record NW_026624009.1, on the reverse strand, counting down.
CTCGCAGARTGAAGATGCAGTAAGATTAGTTGCACCATCAGTGTGAGGAAAATATAGATAATCAGAATTTGTGCCACACATTCCCACTCTCAAAACAGAAAACCACACATTCATTTAGAGGAGGCCACAGAGGAGTGTGACTAGATCCAGTTTTGGCAAGAAGCCGGGATGGGCACAAGGGAACAATTCTGCACTTCAAAGGAAGGTTTAAGTGATAAAAGGTTAAACCCTCCTTTGTCTAATCAGTTATTTAAATACTACTAATTACCTGGGCTATTGCCTGGCTCAACACCCATCATCTGAGGGTCCTTAATCTTATAAAGTACAAAGGGTCATTTCGTACTCAGATCAGCGATTTTTATGTTCTTGAAAGCTGCATAAATGGACTCCAAGGAAAGCTCACAAATTTACATCTTCTACACCATAAGAAGGGTCTGAACACCTCAATTGCATGTTTATAAAAYTACAGTTTCATATTTTAAGGACACTGCAAACAAGGGGTAACAGCCTGAAGCCAGGAATGCAGCAATTAAGGTGTGGAGGAGAAATGTTAATTGAAAATTAACGTTATGCAGGAGGGCAGAAGGAAAGGACTTAACTGAGTGGCCATAAGGCAAAGGCAATAATTCTGCATTTTGTCTTTTTGTCTGCCCCTTCATGTCCCATCTGTACCTTTTGGGTCCCCTCTGCTGTACCTGAGCACATTTGGCATATGGGATCTTCCTGACCTGAAAAATAACCCTTCTCCCTATTCATCCCAAAATAGATTTTGCTGACTGTTGATTCCATGGTCTGGCTCACCACATAATGAAACAAGGAGCTGGAGAGGTGCAGAAATTAAACACCAAGAAAAAAAAGAGAAAAAAAATAAAAAAGGACTTGTTTTACTGCTGCAAACCAGAGACGAAGGAATGAGGAAGATGAACTCCTATTAGCAGAGAATAAATACTTTTGYCATTTCATTCCAGCGTGGAGACTGAGAGCACCAGCACCAGTAACCACCTCTAATAAAAGCAGCAGGAAGGTTTGGGTTGGGAAGTGAGAGAATTCAAGAGCCCTGGGGCTGTTTGCAGGAGCAGCCACTCTCACAAGGCAGGTGAGGTTGAACAAAAATTCAGAATTAATATTGGTCTCTGTTTTTTTTCAGAATTAGCAGCACATTTCTGTTTCTGTCAAAGCCTTTCTACAGAAAACCCAGGAAGGCAAAGATTGGCATTTCCTACAACTGAGCCTTAAATGGAAGCTACAAAATTTTTAGGGATAATCCACCAGTGATGACAAAGGCCTGAGAATGAAGAGGCAGCAAAAGCTGCCTGGATAAGGTTCAAAGACAAATTCCCAAACATCTGGAGGTCTTACTGCTCCCACATGATTCTGTTATCCTGACACAGACTTGGGGTGATGCAACCCCAAAGGCTCTTTCAAGGATGCAGGGGTGGATCAGTCTTAAAGCCTGAGCTCCTCAAAAATGATGTGCCCAATTCCCTGTACTTTAGAGTTGGTATTTTATTCTTGCTATGAGGAAATTTCCCATTTTCCCTCATTCTGGCACCGTATGCAATCAAATATTAACGAATAAAATTCAGTGCTTGTTTGCAGCAGGTGGCAATAATTGCCACAATGTCAGTAGAAGTAAAAATGAGCCATGATATAAAGAAAACTAAATATTTTGTAATGTTTCCACAGCAAAAACACAGTTCAGATCATATAAAGCAGCAGGGAAATGCAGAGAGGTGTTGCCCAGGCAGAGAAAGATGAACTGGAATCTGACAGAGATTATATATTGGGAACTAATTAACTTGCTGCACTTTGAGCACCAGGAAAGAGATCCTGTTCCACTGCCAACTCAGAAATAAAAACTAATCCCCAAATTAATGCTAAAACCAACAGAGAGGGAACCAGTCAGGGCACAGAGACTCCTCCAGGAGGTGGCAAAGGAAGGGATGTTGTAAARTAAAGCAGGGCCCAGTCCAAGCTGGTTTTACCAGAATTTCTGTCAGCTGTATCCCTAAAATGTGTGAGGAACAGAGAGCTTTGTGCTGTAACTTCTTCCACACCTGTGGCTGATGAACTTTGATTTAATTGGCTGCCTGCACTCTCACCAAAGGATTTTTCTGTGGCAGCCTGCAGTGATTTTCCACTCACTGCAATCACTGCCATAACCTCACCCCCAGGCACAAAAGAAATTCACATTTTACAATGCCTCTTTGGGCCAAAGAGTTAGGCTGTTAAAGTTTTGTCTCCTATAGGGAGGGTTAAAAAGGTAGCACTAACTAATGACATCCCTAGGACTTATTTATAAAGGGTGAACTGTGCATCACCCCTTGATTATTCCTAAAATCAAACATTTTGCTCAAAATGAGCTTCTTTTTCTTGGGGATATCCCTCTGGGGCTTCTCTGCTTGAGTTTTAACCCYTTTTATTGCTGCTATATCCACTTGGGAGTCTCATCTCTCCTCTCAGAGGTGCTCTTTCCTCCACCTCTGTTATGCCTACATTATTCCTACACCAAATAATGATATAATCACCAGGCTGACTCTCTTAAAACTTTCCTCTTGAGTGTGAATGTGATTTTTTTTCATCAGCCTGATTATCATGGGGGATTTTCTCTCTTGCCCAGCTTTTTGTTTAATATCTATTTGTTTTAAAGATATATCCAAAGCTAGACCATGTTACAGTAAATAAGTGAAAGTACTTTCAAAGACTGAGTCAGAATTAAAAATTTATATCAACAGAGAAGTTAAAAAAATAAATAAAAAAAAAATCCAGGAAGGAATTTGGCTTGGCAGAGGACCCCAAATTCACAAATACCAAATGAGGGGGCAAAAAAATTACCCCAAGTCAAGTGGCAGAAAAGGTCCCAGGGGTTGTAGGCAGACCACAAATTTAAAATTACGCTCTAAAACCGTGCTTTGTATTAACACTGCATTGTTTTGCAGAGGATGTAAAGCCCAATTTCTCTGCTCCAGAGTGATTAATAAACTCTCAGATGGGATGCTGGCTCTTTTACTGTGCATTAAAGGAGAGTCAGGCACACCTCAGAGAGGGAACCACTGCGCTGTGGCAGGGAAATACCTGTCTTGGGAGGCTTAAATAACTTTAGCTAATCTCAGYGCATGGAAATAGACTGTATGTCTCCTTGAACTCCTTTTCAGCCCTTTATAGACTCGAAATTACACACTCTAAATCCAGAAGAACCGAAAGTAGAGCAAAATGTCCCRTATTTTAGCCGTGGCTGCAGTGTTTCAGGATAAGCCCTGGCAGCTTTRCCTTGTGGTGTTGAATTTTAACCTCTAAAAGATGTTTTGAGAGGTGGCAAGCTAACGGACAGCTCTGATTCATATCAGTGGAGATGGTTCAAAATAAATTAAAAATATCTCCAGACTGTCTCCTGCCACGGTCAGGGAGCTGTGATGCCTTAATCCTTTAGGTGGGATGCCAATTTCCTTTATTTTGCCTCTCACTGGGGTGGGGTASGTGCAAGCCTGGACTGAATTGACTTTTCTTGCCTTCAGTGGGCACTGTGTGAGTTTTCTGACTGCTATGAAGAGGCCTTTTATAACCATGACGGCTGAAGCATGTATTTATTTGGTGTTGGGGGAATTTTTATTCGCTAGGAATGTATAGCTGAGTTCCTGAGGAGCACGGTTTATCATGTAAAATCTGAATAAAACCCGCATTAAAAAGCAGGGTGGTGTTCTGCATTAATTTTACAGAACGTTCCTTAAGACCCCCTGAGCCTGAAGGAGATTTGGTCAGCCTTGGAGAAAAGGATGAGTATGAATTCATCACTCTTTAAGAGTTTTGATAATGAAGATCAGACAGG
>NW_026624009.1:10604-15216 GCF_030028575.1 Malurus melanocephalus | reverse complement strand
AATAAGAATAAGAATAAGAATAAGAATAAGAATAAGAATAAGAATAAGAATAAGAATAAGAATAAGAATAAGAATAAGAATAAGAATAAGAATAATTTAGCCCTAGCCAACCCCACAGACTGGTTTTTCCTGGGCTTGCCTTTCAGGTGGCTCCGTTTCTGAGCAGCTCCTTAAAGCAGGCAGGGCTGCCAGGTCCTGAATCACAATTTAGGAACTTTTACTCCATAGCACAACAAGACCCTTTCCCCACAGCCTGGAAACTCAGGAGCACTATCAAGACACCACATTTTCTGCCACATTTCCTCCTCAAGCTTCAGATTTGAGTGGAAGCAAAAGGATGGGATTTTGCTGGGTTTTCCCCAGTTCTTCTTCTCCCCTACACGCTGTCACACCCAGCCACATGCCATGCCAAGGTTTGGAATGTTTTCCATCCACGTTGAAAGCAGGAAAATGTTGAGAGAGCGTCAGAGCCCTCCCCGATCCGTCAGTGGGGTGCASAGAACATCCGACACAAGCCCTGCCCTTGTCACAGCACCGAGGGGACCTCCCAGCCCTGTCCCCCTTGAGCCTGGAGATGAATCAGGGCATTTAAAGGAGAGCACAGAGGTTGCTTTCTGAGGCTGGAGCCTCAACTTTGTCCTTGCTCASGGCTCAGCTCACAGAGAGCATCATTCACGCTCACAGGCGCAGGTTTGGGATCAATCCCACCGCAGCGTGCTCGTGCTCCCGTCACAAAAAAATGGTGCCTTTGTGGGACCTGATGGGCTGGAACAAGGAGACAGTATGCCTTGTTTTTTTTAATTTTTTTTTTTTAATTTTTTTTGACTGGTAGGTAAAAAGTTCAAACTCAGCCCGAAAAAAACCGAAGGATGACTCAAGTTTCGTCGTTTGGAATTTCTCTGAAAATTTTCTCTGAAAACAGAGCGTGCGAGAGAGTACACATGTAGAGGAAAAAGTGATTACTGGAGATGAGGAGGCAAAGAAGGAGCCCATCCAATAACTCTTGATACTTTTGCACCTCTGTTTGTCATAGCAGTGAAATGTCACTTGATTTCAGCACGTAATTACTGTTTGCCTCCCCAAAAACTCATGGCAGCATTCCCTTCAGCACCTCGATTTTGGGGTTTTTTTTCAAAGCTTGACGGTATATTGGCACCGGTAATTGCCTAATTTGCTCCAGATTTGATATGGGAGACTGCAAATTTACTGTGCTGCAACAACAAATTAGGATTAAAAGCTCCAGGGCAGCACTAAATCAAGGTTGCAGTGTTTCTCCTCTGAGTGCTGGGCAGAAACTCAGGCACAGAGTCATTTCTGGGATGAAGGAGGCTGCTCTTCCCACCCCAATCTTGGGGTTGGGCATGGAGAATTTTAGCTGCTGGCAAATTTTCAGGTCCCACCCCAACCTGTCTCTCCTCTTCCTGCCCTGGATGTGAGGGCAGTGCTGCCATGTAAATTTTGTGTCCCAAATGAAACAAATTTTGTGCTTGAGATTGCCCAAAAAATCACTGACAAAGGTACGAGCAAGAGGCAGATTTAATATTAAACCGTAAAGTACAAAAGATGTCCTGGAAAGATTCAGTCTGCTTCTAAAGGACATCTCAGGTGCCACAAGGGAAAGTGAGCAACAACAAAACCAAGCAAAATCAAGGCAATCAAAACTGAAATTTAAGACTGCCTAGGTGTAAAGACAGTGTAGACAAAGATGAAAATGAATATGGCATAAAACTTAACATTTAATCTTAAAATAGTTTAACTTATAYCTTAATTTRCAGYTTAACCTTAACAATCTAATGGAGAAATAACRTTTAACAGCATTAGCCTAARTTCTAACTATAACTAAACCTAACTTACAGATTTTCTATCRCATTTGTGCAGGGGCATGGACTCAGACAAAAACAGCCAGTGCAAGGCAAGGTACCTGTGGAAAAATCTTCCTCACAAGTTGGTGAAATACTCATTTTGGAYRWTTTTWTATSTCCCAACAAGTGAAGGATCARGCCTTGASCARTGAGATATTGTCGTTGTTATGGTGGCCACAACACACACACATGGACAGCACTTCATTGAAGGGCCAAAAGCCATTTATTCCTAAAATCAGACTCATTTTTACACTTTTGCACATTATCATTCATGTCACATATTCATTGGCTACAAACTACTACAATAGATTCTAATATTTAACTACATCACACCAYTGTTGGTGGAACCTACAGCTCAAGWGTTCAAGCATTCATTAAAATACCAGGTGCAGCATTTTYGRTGCTGTTTTTCTCCTTCTATTGCTTAAACTTCTTACTTCTGTTGGCACTACATTCTCATAGGCAGAAATTCATTATTTTTCTCCCCACGAGCTTTTCTCACATAACAAAAGAGAGCAGGAGTTTTACAGGGGTAACAAGGTCCTCGTTTTATAGGATTTTTACATGCCCACAACAAGCCCAGGACATGTTGTGTTTTGGTGATCCTCCAGCTATAAAAAAATCTGAGTTCTGCTGGCTCTGTGGGAAATTTTTGCCCTCACAGGGAGATTTCTGGTCACAGTGGCCCAGGAGAGATCAAAGGGATCAAGTCTGGACTGTTTATAGGGTGGCAAGAGAGTGGGGTTCAATCCTAACAGTATCTCATCATGATGGGAGGAATGAGAGGGAGATGCCTTTACAAACAAATTTTGGGGTCTGCTGGTAGATGGGGCCAGATCCTGAGAGGTGAAAGGAGCAATTGGAGGAACCATAAATTCCATGGGAATTCCACTTGGGATACTCTTACTCACCCAAGACCGTCCTAAATCCCTGGACTTAGAAAAAAAGGACAGAAATACAAAGAATAAAAAAAAAAAATAAAAATTAAAAAAAAAAAAAGGGGGGGGATGGGGGGCAAATGCATATTAAAGAGGGGAAATGCAGAGAGAAAATTGGAATAAAAAGGAGGCTGCATCCTCCATCAGTTTGAGAGACCCCATGGAAATACCCCATGGCCTCTCCCTTTTTTTGAATAAATTTACAGGACTCTTTGTCTCCTTTTTAGACATAAACCTCTGATGTTCATGGACTGATTTTCCTCACACTGGCCACAGTTTGCCACTGTCTCTGAAAGAGTGAGAGCAGGAATGTTTTACCATTCAGGCCAGAGGAATATTTTCCACAAGGAAAACAGCGCCTTGTGAGGAATTCCTGGGAGCTGACAGCATTTTTTGATAAGCTCAGGAAGATCTGAGCTTGGTTCTGTTCTAAAAGCCAAGGCCCARAAAGAATTTCTCTGACCAAATTGCAGCCTGGAAAGGGATGGGGGGATCCCTTCTCCTCCTGAGAGCCCCAAAAAAGCAGCTGCTTTAAGGGSTCAGATACTCAGAGACACCACAGAGCAATTCCTGTTACTGATGGAAGGACCAAAATCACAACAATTGTGATAGTTTCACYGTATGAGGTTAATTCTGGGTGAGTTCAACATTCAAACCCCGTGGAGTTTGGAAATTTGAGTGTTCTTGACAGCTGAAAATAGTTACTGCAGYGTGAGTGYCATTCCTTGCACTCATCCTACAAAAAACCACTCTTCCTGCAACAATCACAGCCTTTAATTGTGATGSTGATGGAAAATAAAATGGATAATRCAAGTATTTCAGTGAACATACACAYCTTCATCAATAATTTCTCGTGTTGTGAATGCTGCTAAGATAATTATTGTTGTGATTAAYTAAGATCATGGGTGTCAGTTCTTGAAAGAGAGAGCAAAACAATGACAGTGACAATTCACTTTTATGAATACGTAAAGTGACACTGAGAAAAACAGAAAAGAAGTAAAGAAACAGAAAGAAGGTAAAACAAATTCTTTGAATGTTGAAAGCACTCATGAAACATCATTTTTCAATTAAAAGCACAAATAGTTCTTTCAGTGTCAGTAAAAAATCTGTAGTTTCAGCAAAGCTGCAGCAGGTGCTGAAAAGATATCTGAACTAAGGTTCTTTATTCCGAGAAAAAAAAAAGCAATTGCTAAACATGAGAAACACAGGCTTGTCCTCAGCCTCAATTTGCTTGTTCTCTAAAAAATAACAGGTTGAATTTTATTAAGTTGCCCACGGAGCTCCTGCAAATCCAGAGAAATGCCACGGAGTGACATCAGTTTTACCATCTGAGCACAAAGTGATTCTGTCAGTTGAGCTTGTGCTTTCTGAAACAATCAGACACCGGCTTGTAACGGGGCTGGCAGCAGGCTCAGATTGGCTTCGTGGTGATCCCATTTAGTGCCTGACSATGACAGATTCAGTTTAGGCAGAAATCTGTGAGGATCACGGCCACTTCTTTGCACAGACAACTCCTATTTTAATCTGGAAATGTTGTAGATCTCAAATCTCTTTGATTGGTGTCTCACAAAAACGCTCAGCCACGCTGATCTCTCTTAAAACCATTTGTTCCTTTGCTCCTGTGTGGATATCCTGATGATTTTTTTTCAAGATGTGTGTGAAAAGCTGGTATGACTTAGCCTAAAATAATCATAATCACCTTTATTTTCCGCACTTTTTGTTCTGGGATTATCTGAGAGGAGAACTGAGTGTGTTTTGTTGGGGTGGTAATTCTGCACAGACCCCGTGGGCYCTGGTGTCGCTCCCTTCCAG
>NW_026624009.1:6496-10538 GCF_030028575.1 Malurus melanocephalus | reverse complement strand
AAAAAAAAAAAAAGCAACAAAAAAAAACCCCAAAACAACAACAAAAACAAAAACAACCCAAAAAAACCCCAAAAAAACCCCAAAAATCTGGGATGCTGCTGTTGGACTCTCAATGCTGAGATGGTGCTACCCACAGCTGACAGGATGGAACAGTGGCCTTGTGGACATCAAGGACATTTTTCTACACCCACAAACAGAGCTGACTCCAAGCTGTTCAAGAATTAGACCAAAAGAGGCGAGGGGAAAAGAAAATCCCACATCAGGATGTTTTTCCACAACATTTCTTAAATACAGGTTGACTTTCTGCCTGGCATAAAATCTGTAGAGCTCCATTAACACAATAAAGCTTTAATTAAAAGCCCTCAGGATCTCTCTGTGACTTCAGCAATTTCTGGAGGACCATTATCCGTAATTACTGGGATCCCCAAAAACATCAATGAGCAGCACATAAGAGTGTCTACAAAAGCTGCACGGTGTTCTGCTGCCTTTAAAGGGTTTCCAATGGGCCCTGAGATAAAACTTGAGAAGCCTGAGGATCTTTTTTGGGAGAGGTCACAGCCTTGAAGTGATGCTGAGGYTGAATCTCCCCAGGAGAGATTGGTGGAGATCACAGGATACCAAATTATTTGTGAATTATTTGTGACTACTCCTTGACACTTCAACTCTGCCAAAAGACTCCCATTTTTTAATCTATCAGAGTTCTGGGTGCTTAGGCTTTGTCTCAATTAAACATCAATTCTCGTAAGTTTCACTGATTTATGATTTTTCAGGGATCTTTTTTTTTAATTATTACTATGATTATTTCCCTTTTCAACCAGCAGAGGTTGAAAATATCATTCTGCTGTTACAGACACTGATGTGGCTAACAAGTTTTTACTCCCTACCTATCAAAATGCATTAAGGGAACATAAAAGAAAAAATTCACCATCTCTTTATCTCCGTGCATCTGCAGGAAGTTGAAAGAAAATGATGAATGGCAAAACATAAGAGCAAAGGCTCCCAAAATGAAGGAAGTGGCGTGATTAGGTTCTGTATTTTAAAYTAGAAATAACTGCTCTGAATACATAAGTAATCAGACATCCATTTATATCCTGGTAGGATTCTGAAGCTTTATTAATTGCAGTGGAATCACATACAAAATGAAGACTTCCTCTAAAAAAAAAACAGGCTGGTTCAAAGAAAAACTTAATGTTTTATGATAGTGTTTTCCACATTAGGGTTCTGGACGTGGCTAAATCATCATGGATAAACATACATATATTTAAACAGAGAAAGGACACACTCTCTTAGCCTAAAAACTGAGCCACAGAAAAAAACCACTAGACTGAATACTGATTATTCATATGAATCATTAGCCAAACAGAGGTGAGAACCAAAAAAATATGAGTTACTATTTCTATTTATAATGGTCAAGTTTACGTGGCATTTCTAAAGGCTTTTTTGTCACGCCCAGTTGCTCCATGTTGTTAGAAATAGAGATGCAAAACTAGATCAAAGGGTGCTCTGTGCTGCTCCTACTCACCTAGTAAACATCYAGTCCCCTTTTCCTTTCAGTCATATCCTTTTTTTTGCACTAAATAAATCTGTGGTGACTCCTGTGTTTTTGCCATTTACTTCATCACACCAGTTCCACCAGAGGATGCAGCAAAATGGAGACAAACACCAGATGAATATTCAGAAAAATCTGGATAAAGTGCTGAATAACTAATATCTCACCAAAAGGAAAAAAAAAAAAAAAAAAAAAAAAAAAAAAAAAAAAAAAAAAAAAAAAAAAAAAAAAAAAAAAAAAGAAGTCTATATTTTATCACATCGTGAGAGCGCCCATGATTTATATGTACTGTCGTCTACATTTCATGAGACTATTTCATATTCAAGGGAAACATGTACTTCTTGTGACAAGTTATACAGTGTGATCATTGCAGTAGTTAATCTGTAGGAAAAATGAGTTAAAAATAACAGGCGTGCTCRCTAAACCATGTTAGCAATGAATGTGGGCTTTAACTTGAATTTTAAAGAAGTGCAGTATTTCTTCCTCATAATCCTGCCTGGAGAGTTTGCAGGGCGTGATTTGTTCTCTTTTGCCATGGTCAGGGCTTTTTTTATTTTTTTTTTCTTATTACAAATCCCACATAGTTTATCCAGGAACTTGGGAGAAACCTTGACGACAAATCTGCACCATGAGGAAAGGCAGAAATAATAGAAAAGCTGAGCTCACAAYAACCACAAATCGCTCATTAAGTGGCAAAGCAGAACTCCATTCACCCCTYTGCCGGTGTGGGTGTCTTTCTAAATAAAAAAATGTGCATCACTGATGTTCTCAGCTGCTGCAAAAATTTTCCTACATAACAAAACTCCTTTGAGTTCAYGCTCAGGACGTGCCCCTAACAAAAGCAATCTTAAAATGAACCTTCTGTAGCTTTCACCTTGATCATTTTATTGTTTGCTACCCTCTGCTGGCTTTTTTTTCCTTTGTCACATTGAACAGAGGCTGCTGATTTTCACTGTGGAAGCCTTCTGTAAGCATCATTTATGACATTCACTAAATTCTTCCATCTCTACTGGCATGGACAGGGACTTTCATCCAGATCACCAGTTTTGGTGAAAATTCTAAAAGCCAAAAACTCCCAGGAATACAATTACACTTCCTCAGCTCTCCTATGCAGTGCCAATTAAATTAATCTGATACTTAGATATAGCAACTATGCCCATTTTCCTCATTTCTTGAGTAAAAAGACAAAAACCCTTTCCATATTTCAATTTGGGTGAGAGCTCCATGTGCCCTTGATCCCCACATTCCTCTGAAACATTTTTGTCATTCATTTTTGTATGGATCTGAGGGAGGAGGGGAAAAAAAAAAAACCAAAAAAAGTGGACATCTTATAGAAAATTAGGTAATCTTGACAGCAAACAGACCTTTCAATGCAAAAACTGCRGGGGGAAAATATAGTTTGCAGCTGCAAATACATCACACTTGAAATCACAGGTAAAATCATTTTCYCCTGCAGTGTTTGGCCATTCTCAGAAAATTGTGTTTAGCCCTGAGACTCTCATTATTGAGGAGAGTTGTAAATTTGAGAGAGGTCAGTGCAGAGCCACTGATATGATTAAAGTGGGCTGGAGGCACTGACTTATGAAGGAAGATGAAAAGGTCTAAATAAACGTGGTCTGGCTGTGGAATGCTTTAAAGGCATCGAGATAACCATTAACAAATAGCTGAAGGATATGAAAAACCAAGCAGAGGAAAGATATATCTCAGGTACCACAAAGGAGAATAACCAAAACTAATGAGATGAAAATTAAGGGAGGGATAATCTAAGCCAAGTGTCTGGATAAGATCCTGGAAGARGAATGCATCATGCCATGGAGAACTCCCTCGGGTGTGATGGAAAACCTGTGGGCTGAGACAAATAGAGCTGGAGAGGTTGARCAAAGGGTTTAGCCCTGCCTTTATAGAGAAGGAAGACAAAAATGTACAAAAAACAGGTCATTTTCAACTCTAATATCTAAATTACTGTGGAGGTACCCCAGTTATGAATGCAATTCCAATGTGAATGAGTCTGCTCTGCCTTGCACAAATTCTGTGAGGGCCATRGCTTGAGATTCACAGAAATTCTGTGAATTCTGCASYTGGGAAAAACAGCTCAAAACCATTTTTTCATCCGCCAGGATCCACAATCATTCTTCTTTGCAATGCTGTTCTTAATTCATCCTTCCCAAATCAATCCCCCAGATCCCATTTCCCAAGATGGAACCAATGGATTTTCCCAACTCTGAAACGAGAGGCTGTCTCGATATGAGCCTCAAAATGTTCATGTCAGTCTCCTCATTAGGCACTGCAATTGTCAAATTAAATTTTTACCAACAACGACGTGGGATGAATCGCGTTCTCCTCGTTACAGAAACGACCCTGAGCAAGATGCCCACTCACTTTTTTTTTTGACAGGTTATCTGTTCTGAAGGCAACACGAAGAATCACAGAGCCAAAGGGGAGAGGGTAAGATGGCAATCTGCCAACTGGATTGTAAAAAAGAAAAACCAAAAA
>NW_026624009.1:3571-6460 GCF_030028575.1 Malurus melanocephalus | reverse complement strand
AAGTCATTATCTATTTTACAGCCATAAAAAAAAAAAGTACATTAAAATTGCCAAATGAGGATCTATTTGCGAGGTTTTGGTTTTGACAGATAAATAACCCATCCAAGGGTTTTCAGTGCTAGGGCATCCAAGAGTTTGCCCCGTTTATGGTGCTTTCTGCAGCCTCAGAGGCATTTTAATCAACTTTGCTGGAGTTTTAACAAACTGAGTTTGCCCTCGGTATCTCAGATACCAAGATGTGCATCTTCAAAGCAGAAATGAGAGGAAGGAAAAGTAAAAATGCAGAGCCCCACAAATTTCCCAGGGAAATTATGCACAAATTTCCCAGGAAATTATGCACAATGAAACTATCCCTAAGTAAAAGGCAGAACAAAAAAAGGTGATGAGATCCTTCAAGGACCAAAAATTTGTTAAAATTTTGCATCTTGGGTATGGGTTAAGATTTGAGCTTTTGGTCCTGGTGCAAGGTGGAAATATTTGGGAAACACGAAGCGTTATTCACATCAGAAAATACAATTCAACTCTTGGTGGAAACCTGCAATAAAGTACTTGAAATTGCATATGGATAGCTCAATATATGCATGAAATGAAGATTTCCCTCTATTCTTAACTGGTAATAAGAAAAGGATGATATTTGTAATGACACAGGGTCATTTGCCTTCATGTTGGGGCATTGAGCTCTTGCTGAAAGAACAAATTACCAACTACAGAAGACAGCTTTGCTTTGATTTTTTTTTTCTTTTTTTTTTTAATTAAGAATTTCAAAGCACTGATAAGGATTAAGCTTTATTCCTTAGCTTTCTCTGAAGAACAACCCAGAGAGGGGCTTTTTCTCATCCCTGCTTTCATTTGGAATTATTGGTGGATGACCTGTAAATAAACCGAAGTGTCTTCTCCCAGGAAAAAAATCACACCAAGAGCAGTGTATTAAATATCTGTAACACCAACAGAGGTGGAAAAAAGGGAGAAAACAACCTCTCAGTTGTGAAGTTGATGTTCTGTGATGCCCCTGATGTTCTGTGGTTCTGTGATTCCACGATTCAGCATCTGCTGCCGCATCAAATCAATTAAAATCTTAATCACGGCATCAATAACTTGACTACRGAACAAATCAGACCGTGGTGTGTTTACTTCTCTTAATAATTAAAACAGTTCTTAATTAAGGAAACAGTGATTTGGGGATGGAAGGGTGCTAGCCTTGGTTTTAGAAATAGATGTGCAATAACAGTACCAACCTACCCACTAAAACCATTACATGGAGAATATATCGATCTGAATAAATGCTGAACAAATTTTTATCTTTAATTTACCATATTTTGCATAATTTAGGGAGTTATTCTTGAACTGTACCCCTGGAATAATTATATTAATGTCTCAGTTCAGAACAGTTGAACCAGGATTGCTATCAACAACATTCATCAATTGTTTCTTAGATTTTCTCCACATTTTTTTTCCTGTAAAAGCCCAGTACTTACAACATTTTACCTTTTTTTTTCCCCAATTCATGGATCAAGAGGAAGCTTTACCTTTCCCCTAAGTGAGGTTATACCAATATAATATTTTTTCTAGTTMATGGTAGTTTGGCACAGCTCATCTACTTCATGTGTGGCTTTTCTCCTTGATTCCATTTCAAAATTTTCTTCTTTTGCTTTTTTTTTTTGTCCCCACTCTTGTTTTCTCCACTGGAACACTTAAACCCTACTATTTTGCTGTGTCCCTGTCATAAATTGGGGGGAAAAAATCACTTTTTTTTTTTTCCCCAGAGAAACTGAGCTTTCAAATATATAGGAGCTTAGTTACTTCATTTTAGTTCACTTCACTGAATATAATTTTTTCAATGCCATAAATATATTCAGATTTAGGGTCTGGCAGTACTTTTAACATCACCCCAGCATGACAAATTCAAGATAATTGAATTTGTGGCAACAAATAGCAACAGTCAGCACGATACCACAGGTGTCAGCACTCCCTTATCTGCCTAAAAGAGCAGATCCCGATTTTCAGATTGCAGCAGCCCCTCCTCACTCCTGACAAAATTGCCTCCCATGCACAGCCCTCTGTGTACAATCTGATAAAACATTTTTTTAAATCCTAATTCCACCCTTACTTTGCTGAGGGAGCAAAACTTCTTGCTTAAAACACACACAAAAAAAAATTAAAAAATAAAAAAAAGGCTTAACAAGCTTGTCACGAGGATCACTCAAAGCTGATTTCTTTAGTCATTTTGCAACATCAAAGGGAATTTTTTGCCTCCAGCCTTTGCCATTTGTTTCTGTGAGCATGGCATGTCCTTGTCCCCTCCCAACCTCCTCTCTGCCCCCAGGTTTTTATCTGTTATTTTCCATGGGATCTCTTGGCACTGGATGAAAAAAATTGCGTTGACACCACTCTGTGAAAGAGCATCAAATACATTTCTCAAGACACCAAATAAAACTGGGKAGGCTCCAAACAGCTTCTGATTCGTGTTGGTTGGGGAAACTGAGGCTTCCAGAAAGAAAGTGCAACCCCAGAAATCACCAAACCAAAGATTTGATTTTGTTGCCTTCAAAATCGTTCTTCCCACCTTGMGGACACAGGCCCCAGACTGAAATATTTACTGATTTTTAGTGGCCAATTCTTGATAAAATTGGTGGGACTGGATGAGCTTAAAGGCCTTTTGCAGCSTAAAAGATTGTGTGAATTTTATTCTGTGAATTTTCCAAAGAATCAATTTTGCCTAGAAATTCATTTTTCAGTGGGATGTGGAAGGTTTGAGCAACAAGAGAGGTTTTGCTCAAATAATCCTTGCCAAAATTCCCACCAAAATGCTAACAATAAAAAAAAATATTAAGTTATAGACTCAAGCATATACTGAGAAATACACATGGGTACCATGGAAAACATGCACCA
>NW_026624009.1:0-3119 GCF_030028575.1 Malurus melanocephalus | reverse complement strand
ATCCAATAATGCAAACTTTTCCCATTGTTTCGAGCTCCCTTCATGTGAAAAATCTTCTGACACCTCAAATGATGTGCTTTGTACTTGAGTCTTTATTTAAGACAGGATGACCTTAATATAAAGATTTTCTCTCACTTTTATTTATGACCGGGCTACGAGAGTTAATACTTGTTCAAGCTTTAAGCAYTACTTTTATGTAATGAAAACAAGGCGATAAATAAAAATAAAACCAGCTGTCATTTCTCACCTTAAGACCAAACAAAGGATAGCCAGACACCAAGCTTGTACACTTTAAGCATTTTCTAAAATTCCTGAGGCATCAAGCACAGAAATTAAGATAATGCACCTGAACGTGTAACAGCGATAATGAAAATTTCATTTTTTTTTTGTTCTGCACATTTTTTTTTTCCTGACATAACCTCCTGTGCTTCTCTGACCACCATGGCACAGCTGAGCAGATGTTCTCACTGAGCTCCTCTTTCTCCAGAGTCATCACAGCTAATTTATAACCCATCAAGCTATATGAAAAATTCAGATGGTTCCTACCAGTGCTAAGAGAGCTTCCAAAGAGGAAATGTCTTTGGAATTCATCTGAGAACAGAACTGGCATTATCTGATATTTCAGTGCCAMGTTGCCAGCAGCTGTTTAATATTTTCATATATGCCATTTGCCCTCACTAGGCTTCCATTTTTCTAATTACACAGGTTTATATTTTGATTTTTTTTTTAATATTTCAAGGTCAGCCATGCTCCCATAGGATCTGTTCAGTCTATTGCTAAACTGATGTCACTTCAGTGCCTACCTACAGAGGAAAACTAAAATTCARCCATTTAAAGTGCTTTTAGCAAACTTTTAAGTCATTTCAAGGAAAGAAACCAAAGTATTTCATTTCTGGTAAATCACAGCTATATTGAAGTCCAGCTACCAAGAAAAATATTGGAAATTATAGCAT
Organism: Malurus melanocephalus; assembly: GCF_030028575.1. Lineage (NCBI taxonomy): Eukaryota > Metazoa > Chordata > Aves > Passeriformes > Maluridae > Malurus > Malurus melanocephalus. Next base: position 2,166 of record NW_026624009.1, on the reverse strand, counting down.
GGGCCATATGTGGTCATGTAGGATTCTTCCAGATTAATGAAGGAAAAAAATGTATTTATAAAATATGCAGTCATCTCCATGACAATGGATAGCTGTCTAGATGTCTTGCATTTCAAAAAAAATAAAAAATAAAAAATAAAAAAACCATGATTACTTTTACTATTTTTGTGTTAAAACCAGACAACCTTCAGTGAATTCTGGAAGGAGGATTCCTGGGAATGGTTTGGGGATTGCTGATGTTGGGAGATGACTGGCAGGAGCAAAGCAGGGCTCAGCAGGTTGGGGAGGGATTTCTTAGCTGGCAGATTTACATTTTGTGGTTGATTTTGGTGCTCAGTGAAGGCTGAAGTATCCCATAAGTGTCGAGTTGGAAAAAATGGTCTCAATTCATGGAGTTTTCACTGCCCACACCCATTCAGCAGCCCAGTGACTGGAATTTTTGGGTTAAAATYGTTCACCTTCCTCCTGTGATGAACTAGCTGTGTGCCCTAAGTGGGCTCTGCCCTTCTTGTCACGATAATTCCACGCCTGCAAATATTTAATAATTAAATATTTAAATATTTAAACAAACAAATAATTAAAACACCCACCAGGACAAAAACCAGCATTCAGGTGTTTCACCCAGACACCAAAGAGCCAGGAGAGTTCTCTCCCTTTCAGTAATAACCAATAAAACTGGAAAGGTTCACATCCTGCATGTGAAGAGTGCAGCTGTTTTCACAAATTTTTTAAATTTAGRTGGTTCCAACACCAAAATGTTGAGATGGTTCCAACACTGTGATGCTTCTCTCTCCCAAAAAATATTTAAAGTTGGTGAGAGCAGACATGGGATTGTGTCAGCTGAGGTGAGAACACTCACCTGAGAGCTGTGAAAGCTTATTTATTTATTTATCTATTTATTTATTTATTTATTTATTTATTTATTATTTTATTAATTATTATTTATTAATTATTTCTTTAAAGTAGGAGGGTTTCAATGGGAGACCCAAGCAAGTTCTCCATTTTTCTCCCAAAAAGAAAAAGCAAAGCAGGGACATTCATCAGGGAAATTCAGGTTCACAYCCTCCTGGAAATAAAAGAACTCCACCTGAGCAGTTCCTCCACCCCAGCAGCACTTGACATCTCCACCTGTTGACTTTAACCCACATTTCTTTCTTATTTTTGTGAATAATGCTTGCACTGAATAAAGTCATTTTTGGAGAGTGGAGCCTTTTCGTCCAGGAATAATATAACAAATTATGGCTTCGTTCACCATGACTTATTTTTTTGCTCAAATGCCCACCTCAGAAGTCAAATTTAACCCTGACACTGCTCATTCTTCTTCCAGACCCTCCCATTGAACCAACAAAACTAGCTGCAGGTTTATTAATCAAAATTAAGATCTGATGACATATCTGCTATAGAATTTACAGCCAAAAATAAATTTTAACTGAGACAGGGTAGCCAAGAAAGAGACTTTGTAAAGTCCACGTTATCTCCATGAAGCAAATGAACAGCACAGGGTAATCAGGGGATGTTGTAAGTTAAGATGGGAAAGCATGGGGAAAAAAAAGTGGACCTGTTGTAAAAAATATTCTGAATAATTGCAAAGCAGATTCCTAAAAACTGCAGAAAAGGTCGTGGGGGATGCCTGTGAGAGGCCCCAATGTATGAAAATATTAAATATCATTTTTAAACTACAATATACAAGAAGTGCTCCTTCTGGGACCCAAAATGTTGGTGAAGTGGCTGGAAGAAGAGAGAGGAGGGGAGGRAAAAGGAGCTGTAAAAAAACAAGGAATTGCTATTTTCGAGGGAAATCAGCACAGAAGAGAAATGAGCCAGGAAAGAGAGTGGGAAAGATTAAGATTGGTGATCCAGAAAGACCCACAACGTATTTGAAGTGAACACAGGACCTGAGAGGGAGTAACTGCTGCAGGGGAAAAAAAACAGAAGAGAGAAAAAGGCACAAAAATCTCTCTGATACTCTGATRCTGAAATTATTAATTTCCAGCACACCCTCCTGGGTGAACCCCAGTCAGCACCCACACTTGGCAAAGCTTCAAACACTTTTGTCTGCTTCTTGACACGAAGCAGGAGGTTTGGCTGCAGTTTGGGATGTCCAGAAGGAAAATTCCAGGCTCTTGCAGTGCTCACTTTCTGCAGGGGAATGGTTCCCACACCATC
>NW_026624008.1:136493-223318 GCF_030028575.1 Malurus melanocephalus | reverse complement strand
GCTGCCGAGGAAGGGAGGAGCAGCCAGCACAGGGACCCTGCACCCTGCCCGGGCCTGCCTGCAGGGATCTCTCCCTCCTGCCTTTGTCTGCAGGGCTTGGGGCTCCCGAGGAGCGCTCCTTAGGATCATCTGTGAGAAATCCCAATGAGATCCCCCAGGCTAATGGGGGAGCTCCTCTTGCAGGGGATCCCTTTGGGGAAGGCTTCCCGTGGAGAGGGCTGGGGGCAGCCCAGGGCTGGCTGGGACAAGGCAGGAGCAGAGCACAGTTCCTGTGTCACATCCCCGCAGCACCGGGGACACACTGGAGCACCAGGGCCCAGGGGAACGGTGGGGCCGGCCTGGCCAAAGAGGAATTTCTCCTTGTAGTTCTTTCCCATGGAAGAGGAGTCGCTTTTCCCAGGGCCGCCTGGCCAGGCTCCAGGAGGAGATAGATATCTCAGCTCCCATCGTGGGGAGACACAGAGCCTTCCAGAAGCGCGGCGAGCAGCCCTCGGGCTCCTGCTCTTGCACAGGGCAGGTTCCGGCTGCTGGGGACGCTGGGCTGGGCTCCCTGCAGCTCCCGCTCCTTCCTGCGGGCTCTCCCCGGCAGCCTCGGGCTCTTCCCTGCCCGCGGGCTACGCCGTGGGCGACTCCATCACCTGCCCCTCCAAGGCCAGAGGAAGAGTGAGCCACAGCGTCCTGGAGCAGAGCCCGAGGGGGGCCGGGGGATTTTCCGGAGCGGATACAGCCAGATGAGCCATTGTTCCCGCCTCCGGCTGCCCAGCGCTGGGCAGGGGTGTCCTGAGGGGACCCGAGCTGGGACCGCCTTGTCCCGCCTGCCGGGGCTGCCACACGGCCCTGGGTGTGCAGGGGAAGGCACCCTGGGATGGGACACCACTGGCATCGCCCTCGAGCGCTGGAGCGGTGCCAGCGGGAGCCACGCTCCAGAAATTCCCTTCCTGCCTCAGGATGYACCCCKGGAGCAAGGGAAGATGCTGGGGCAYGCCGGGCTSTGGAGAATCCCTCTGGGATACCCCACCCGGGTGTTTCTCCGTGTCTCCCTCTGCTTCCAGATAAACCCACGAGGACTCGGCATCTCCGCGGGCTGAGGCAGCGCTGGCGTTCCCCGGCCGCTGCTTTTCTGGAACGCGGGGTGAGCTCAGCAGCGGGAAGGCAGCTCCGAGCCGTGATGCGGCAGCCCCGTGTTTGGGCTGGGTGCCAGCACAGCCCCGGGCAGGGCAGGGCAGGGCTGCGGGAGCCACACCCGCGCCGCTCTCTGTGCCCGCAGGGTGGGCTCTGCCGGTCCCGGGGAGCAGCGGGGCTGTGCCTGCCCGGTGCCCGGTGAGGATGATGAGGGGAGGGGGCTCACAAGCGGATCCACGCTGTCCTTGCTGCCGTAGCATCATTGCCAGGCTCCGGCAAGCGCACAAGCAGCTGGGGGGACTCTCCTTGCGAGGAGGGGTCCCATCCACAGCTCAGCTGCCCGGGGACCTGGGCAGGGACCTCCGTGTCCCCTCTGCAGCCCCGCTCCACTCCAGCCAAATCACTGTCCCAACCTGAACTGTCCAGGTGCCCCTGCGCCCCTCCTCGCCCCGTGCTGGGTTTGCCGGAGCCCTGTGCCCCTCTCCCGCAGCTCTGGACGGCCTGGAACTGGACATCCTACCGGAATGAGAGCGGGCACTGCTCCCCTCCATCCCTCGGAGCACGGAGCAGCCCGGCTATGGAGCCTCCGAACGCTGCAGCCCCTGCGCCCCCGGCCCGGCAGCGGGGAGCCCACCGGGGTCCCCCCGGGTGTGGCAGAGGCAGGGCAGGCACCGGGAGCGGGGAGGGTGAGGCAGGTGCACAGCCGGAGGCAGGGAATGAGAGGAGCACGCCCAGCCCTTGGTTCGGCTCTCTTTTCCCCTCTCCTGTTTGGTAAAGCGATGAGAAATCCAAACATTACCATAAATGCTGAAAGCATCCTGACTCCGTCACTGGCGTGACTCCCCGGGGAACCAGGCGCCTGCTGCCATGGAGCCACACGGGCAGGGCTGGCGGGGGGCCAGGCAGCAGGACAGAGCGCAGGGAGGGACAGACAGACATGGGAGTGCCAGCCCGGCTCCTGCCCCGCTCGGGGAGGCACCTGCAGGAGGGTGCGGGGCACCCCCGGGGCTCCTGCCCCGCTCGGGGAGGCACCTGCGGGAGGGTGCGGGGCACCCCCGGGGTTCCTGCCCCTCTGCCCGGGGTGTGGCGCTTCCCTGCCCGGCCCCGGGCTGGCCGGAGCCTCCCGGGCTGTGCATGGCTTTCCCATGGGTCATCAGCCACGGTGCACTCACCCTCTCCTTCCTTAAAAAGCCTTGGATTCAGGGCTGGATTTTCCTGAACTTGTCATCGCCATCAAGGCTGGACCATCCCCTGGGGCACGGCAGAGGATTTGACAGCCCCACGCCCTGGCCGGGAGCCGGCAGGGAGGGCAGGACCCGCTCCAGGGCTGTAACCTTGGTCTGAGCCACAGCCATGGCTTTATTCTCAAATCTCCTGCAGGAAACTGCGTGGCCGGGTGACCCTGGGCTGACCCTGTCCCAAACAGGCCCAGGGGATCCTGCTGGCAAGTGCACACCTTCCCCGTGCCAGGGCTGAGGCTGGCACAAACTCATCTCATGCAGCTGCTGGGTGCCTCCAGCACCGTTTGGAGGGGCTGTGCTTTTGAAACAAGATGAGGGGGCTGATAACATCCCCGTCTGTCCTGTGCACTGTGCCTGCTCTGTCCCAGCTCCTGGATCTCATCCCATCACTCCATGCCCGTGTCCCAAGTGCTGCTCCAGCTCTCTTGGAGCYCCTCCAGGCACAGGAAGAGGCTCTGACATCTCCTCCTCCTTCACTTCTCCAAGCTGAACACCCCCAGCTCCCCCASCYTGTGTCCAGAGCAGAGCTGCAGCATCCCCCTGAACATCCCTGTGCCTGATTGGGTGTGATGGGACACGGGAGAATGGCTTCCCACTGACAGAGATCGGTGTCAGATGGGATAATGGGAAGAATTCTTCCTTATGAGGCTGATGAGGTCCTGGTACAGATTATCCAGAGAAACTGTGGTGGCCCCATACCTGGAAATGCCCAAGGCCAGGCTGGGCAGGGCTTGGAGCAACGTGGTCTACTGCAACCTGTCCCTTTTACTGTAATGGTCCGGTAGATCCCCTTCCACAAAGAAGTCTGGAATTACTCATTCTGCAGTTAAAGAACTGCCTAAACCGATGTCTCTCGCGGTGAAGCGGAACCGTTCCGGATAACGGGCGCTACTGGCCCTTTAAATGAGCCCGAGTGGGCGGGGCCAGGCTCCCGCCTCTGCTGGAAGCCACGCCCCCAGCGCCGCGCCCCCGCCGCGTCCCGCGAACCGACCAATGGGAGGCGTCCCCGGGCGGAGCCCCCCGCAGCTGATTGGCTCTGCGCCGCGCGGCGGCGGCTGCCAAGATGGCTGCGCCCAGCGCGGAGGGGCCCCGCGGCTGAGGCGCCGTACGGGCCCCGCGGGGACCATGGACGTGCTGTTCGCGCTGCTCCGCGGGCTGCGCCTGCTGCTGGACCTGCTGCTGCTGGTGCTCGACCTCAACTTCTTCCTGGTGTCCTCGCTGGTGTCCGCGCTGCTCTGGCTGCTGGCCGCGGCCTCCAGCCTGCCCGCGGCCGCGGCCGCCGCGGTGGTGGCGTGCTGGGATGCGCTGGTGCTGGTCCGCGGCTGCTGCGGGGCCATGGAGGGCATGCGGGCGGCCGGGCACCTGGTGTCGCACCTGGCGCTGCGGGGCCGGGAGCTGGTGCAGCGCGGGCTGGGCGCCGTGCTGGGCTGCGGGCAGGCGCTGGGCCGGCAGCTGTGCGAGGCGCTGGCCATCGGCACCAGCCTGCTGATGTACCTGGTCAACAGCCTGGTCAACGTGTGTCTCATCGGCACCCAGAACCTCTTCACGCTGCTGGGTGCCCTCTGGGACTCGCTGGCCGGGCCTGTCATCAGGGTCACCGACCTGCTGGCCGCGTTCCTGGCTCATGTGTCCAGCGGTGCCATCGCCGTGTCCATCCTGCTGTGGTCGCCGTGCCAGATGGCCTTCGAGCTGCTCTGCTCCGCCACCGACCTCTTCATCAGCGTCTTCTTCGTCAATGTTTACGGCCTGGGCTTGCTCGTGCTCATCATGGTGGTCAGCGCCTTCGTGTTCAACCCTGGGCTGCTGTGGACGCTGACGGGCTACCTGCTGGGCTACTTGCACACGCTGCCCTCCCTGCGCCGCCTGCAGCGGGACGTGTGGCGGCTCTACCAGGTGGCCGTGCTGACCCTGGGCGTGGCCATGACCTCGCAGCCCTGGCGCAGGCTGGTGGACTGGATCCTGCAGGTGACCGACTGGAGCCTGCAGGTGACCAACTGGAGCCGGGGAGGCCGGATGGTGAACCAGGCCAGCGAGCAGCGCCGGGCCGTGGCTGCACCCAGAGTGACCGTGGGTCAGCCGCCGGCCGAGCAGGAGGAGCAGGGTGCAGGGCAGGTACCACAGCCACGGCCTGCTCTGAACCGTGCTGGGACAGGGCAGCGTCACCAGCCAGCCAGGGAGGAACCGGGCACGTCCTGGTGGAAAGCTCCGAGGAAGCAGCAGCTGAACGGGGAGGGAACCCCCGACAACGACCCCTGGGCGCTGCTGAAAGAACAAGAGGAGCGTAAGAAATGCGTCATCTGCCAGGACCAGACCAAGACAGTCCTGCTGCTGCCCTGCAGGCACCTGTGCCTGTGCCAGGAGTGCACGGAGGTGCTGCTGCAGCAGGACATCTACCAGCGCAACTGCCCCCTGTGCCGCCAGATGATCCTGCAGACCCTCAACGTCTACCTGTGAGCCCCAAACAACTCCTGGTTGTTTTCCCAGGAGGTCAAGGGCACCTCGGTCTGCACTTCTCCAGGGCTGCCTTGAGCAGCTTCCAAAGAACTCTGGATGGTGCTGGAAGGGCAGAACGCTGTGGGCTGGCTGCTGGTCACATTTGCTGTGTAACTAGGTTGTAGCTCTTGCTAGCAAGCACAATACTGATCTCTGCAGCAAGCTGGAAGAGTTACCTGGGTTTGTTTTTTTTGACAGCTTTTGCTGTTTCAGGGCGCTGTTGCCTTGAACCTGCAGCAGCCTGAGATCCAAAGCAGAGCGCAGAAAAATGCTCTGGTCCCTCCTAGCCAAAGCTGATGGAAAGGGTAAAGGCTGTGCCCTGCTGGGAATCACCAGGGCTGGTGCAAGCCAGGTGAGCTTTATTTCCAAAGGTCTCACTAGAGAATTACCTGGCAGGCTGCATGCAGGCTTCTGTTTCCTCCTCCCACCATCGAAGTGGAGGAGCTCCCTGTTTGCAAGGAGCACACTCGAGTTTTTCAGTGTTTGCTGAGCTGCCTCTCAGCTAGAGAGCAGGGTTTCTGGGGTGCTCCACCAGCCCAGCAGCTTTGCTTTGGGAGGGATATCCCTTGCCAGGACAGCGTGGAGCTGTGATGAACTGGGGCTCCCTGCAGAGCTCAGTGTTGCTGCTGCTTCTCACGCATCACCTATGCAAGACTAGCAAGCACAGGCCAGGTTACCTGCACAGGGAGGCTGGAGAGGAGCCCCTCTTTCTGCAGGGCTGGTGCTGCTGCCTGGGGAGCCCGAGGAGCAGCCACCCAGCCAGTGCTCCCAGCCCTGGCAGCAGCAACAGCCCAGATTTGAGCCAAGGCTGGAGAATCCTCTCCAAAAACCTTTCATTTACAGGCTCAGAGTGCCATGGAACAGGGAGGGTCACTCCAGAACTTGCTGGCTCCTTCCCAGGCTGGGCTGGCTGGAGGGAGGAACCCTCTGGGAAGAGAGGGAGCACCCCAAAGCTCCTGGGAGCTCACAGACATTCCAGCTCCAGGCACAGTTTCTGCACAGATCTGCAGTTGTGTGCGTGGAGCAGTACCAGGACCACGGATATCTTGGATTAGGGCAGGGCTGTACCGTTGTTTTGTCTCGTTGTCTGTCACTAATGTAGCCACTTTTGTTCCAAAGTGTCCCCTGAATTCCACTTTTGTTCCAAAGTGTCCCCTGAATTCCACTTTTGTTCCAAAGTGTCCCCCAAATTCTAACAAAGGAATCAGATCCTGGCTGGGGGAGGCCTGAGATGGCTCTTCCCAGTTTGGGCAACCAGCACCATTCCAAGAAATCACTGGGCTGCAGGAAGGCCTTGCACTAAAAAGCTTTTCCTATTCCAGCTGCTTGCCTGAGGTCAGCCACACGCCACAGCCAATTTTGGCTGGAGCCAGACCGGAGAGAGTCTTGACTCCTGGACTGCAAGCCAATAACCTGAGGGCAGCTGGCATGGTTTTCCTTCTATTTTGCTTCTTGATTAACAATTTAAGCCAAAACAGAGGCAGCAGAGAGGCCAGGCCGTGCTGGGAGATGCCTCTGAGTTGTGGCAAGGAGGAATCTTGTTGTTGAGTGGCTTTGCTGGGAAAGGCACTGCCAGGGCTGATTGTTCCTGCATTTCCCGGGAGCTGCCAGGGCTGATTGCTCCTGCATTTCCTGGGAGCTGCCAGGGCTGATTGCTCCTGAATTTCCCGGGAGCTGGGAGGGTTCCCTGGGCCAGGCCAGGCTCCTGGGCACTGCTGGGTGTTGGAAGGGCTGTCAGCTGCTTCCACTTCAGAGAAATGCAAAATTCCCCTTGCTCAACCTCTGTCCCTGTGCCTCCCCACACACCTCCCTTGTTAATATTGGCTCTCTCCAGCCAGCAGCACTTGAGAGCAGCCAAACCCTCCCCAGAGCAGTGAGTGTGACTGCCCAGGGTCTGGTTTGTGCCAGGCAATGCCAAGGAGTCAGGGAGCAGTACCTGGGGCCACTCAGGATGGGATTGTGGCCACAGGCAGCAGCATTCCCTTGGGACCAGCTCATGGATCAGGGGGTGCCACACTCTCTGTATGAGTTACAGGGTGGGGTGGGGAAAGGACACCTCCCCAAAATTGCGGTTTCTTCCCTCAACCCCTTTTTTTTTATATTATTATTATTATTATTATTATAGCAGTCACGCTTGTTTGTTTTAGGGCCTGTTTGCTGTTTATAAAAGAAGGCTTTGCCTTAAGTTTAACTCTTTGCACTATGGACTAGATACTGAGCAGATTAAAACATCCTTTACCAAAAGCTGCGTGCTGCCTCGTTCTTGGGAAGGATTGTTGTTTTTTTTTTTTTGTGGGGGAATGTGTTTTTGTGTCTCCCCTGTGCACTCCTGGACTCCACAAAGGGTTAGCAGCACCTGTAAGCTCAGAATGCTGTGGGATGGAGCCAAGCTCCTCACAGGGAAAATCCAGCACCCACGAGAGGAATTTACACCCAATCCTGCCCCCAAATCCTGCTCTGCCAACCCACAGCGAGAGGGAATGGTTGTGGGTTTGCCACACCAGGGGACAGGAAATGGGGCTGGGGTTTCCCAGGGTGTTCCAGGCTAGCAGGATCATGCTGGGACATGTTAATCCCTGTTCCTGCAGTTTTCTGAGGCCTCAGTGTCCTGTGCCAGACTGTCCCGGGGCTGGAGGCAGCACAGGGCTGGGTCCTGCCTCGCAGAAAGGCTGTGGTTGATGGTGAGCAGATGCATTTGCTGCACGAGGAGCGACTCCCTGGCTCGGCTCTGAGCTCCTGGCAGGTTGCTTCGTGCTTTTAAGCACTCTCTGCTTCCCCAGCATCCTTGTAAATTATTTGGAAAAATGTCTCGGGCCTCTGATGGGCAGAGACTCCAGGAGTCCTGGCTTGCCCTGCCTTGGCAGGGCCCTGCAGACAAACTGGCTAATTTTAATGAGGATGAAAACCAAGAGATGGGAGATGGGAGCTGCTGGGAGGCCGGGAAGAGGCAGATATCTGCTCAGGCACAGGGAGGAGAGCCGTGCTGGCAGCTCTGGCGGGGTCTGGTCACACATGTGTGACAACTGGGCACACTGAGACACTTCTCTTGCTGCCCGAGACTGGCTGGGCACCTGGGGAGGCTCAGAGGGGACAGGAGCAGGGTGGGATCAGCAGGGAAATCAGCCAAGCCCTGCACAAGCAGGATGCTCCCAGCCCAGCATCCCCCGCAGGGGATGGGATGGGTGTTCGGCCACCTCAGGCCACTGCGGCCGAGCTTTCCCAGAGAGGACAGGATGTGCAGGACACACCATCCCCCGGGAGCCATCCTGCACACACTCAGCTCCATCTCTGCTCCAGCAGCCAGCAATTACAGGAGGAAAACGCTGCTGATGGGCGAGGGGCCGTGAGAGCTGCGTGCTCCCGTATTTTGGGTTTCGGTGTGGGGCCGCACCTCCCGGACAGCAGCAACGCTCACAGAGCACTCCAAACACCAGATCTGGAGTCCCCGGGGCAATTCCCTGCTCCAGAACACGCCTGGGAGCCTCCCACATGAATCTCAGCTCATCAAAGCCCCAAGACCCTTCCCCAAGGAGGGAGGAGCGTGATGCTGATGGGTGACCCCGGTTTAGGGGGGTCGGCGCCGCAGACAGCTGAGAGCAGGAGCCCCCGGGCGCTGAGAAAATCCCTTTTATCATCCCGGCTGCAGCTCCCCCGCCCTAACGAGCGGCTGGTCGCAGCCTGGGGACAAGCGGCACGCTCTGCCGGGCAGCCGGGAGCGCAGATGTGGCGCAGCAGGAGCGGGGAATGATCGCCGGCCGGCGGGGAGGGAGCAGCTGAGGATCCGCAGCCGAGCCACGGGGAGCCTTTGGTCACCCTCATTAGTGACACAGCTCCGGGAGCCTCGGACACGGCGCCTCCGGTCCCTCGGGCACACGGAAGGGCTGAGGCTGCCGGGGATATCGCGGTCACCCAGCCTGGAGTGGCTTGCAGGGCTCTGGGGATAGCGGGAGGGAGACTCTGCTGCTCCTCTGAGCCAGGGTTTGATCAGCTGAGAAGCTGCTGCCTGCCATTCTTGTTTGAGTTTGGAGGAGCTGATCCTTTGTACCCTTGGGCAGCTCTGCAGGACACGGGATTCTGGCAAGGAGATCCCCGTGTCTGCTGTCCTAAAATCCTTTCCTTGCCCACCCCGCCCCCACCAGAGCAAGAATTGTCCCCTCCCCTGCCCATTCCCAGGCAAAGCTCTCCTTACCAGGTCAGCAGTCCTGAAGGTGTCTGGAGAGTGTTCCCTGCACCTCATCAGCAATGGGGGCTCTGAACCTGGGCCATAATCACAAATTCTGGGGGGAGCAGGAGCCACCCTGCTGCTGCCAGGAGCCACCAGGACACCCTTCACCCCTGGGGGCATTTCCACACCCTGACACCATAAGCGCTTATGCAGCTGTAGGGTCTCAGAGATGATCCAGCTGATCTCTTTAATGCCCTCTCTGGTGCCTGCTGACTCCTCGGGTGACCTTGGAGTGCCAAGGGCACGAGTGCTGCTGTGAGGAGAGGTAGTGGCATTTATTTTTGTTTCTAAAATCCCACAAACCAACCACAAAAACCTCGAAAGAAAGAACAAACCAACCCAACTGCTGCCTCTGTGAGCTCTACTGCAGCACCTGTGGCCTGAGCCTGGCTCTTTTATAGGATTTTTTCTTGCCCTGGCTGAGGGGTACTGGCCCCTCCCTAACCTGGGCTCAGCTGGAACGGGGATTCCAAACTCTCCTTCCTCAGGGGGAAGCTGGCAGAGCTCATCAAAAGCATCTGAAGCTCACTGGAAATTTGTCCAAGTCTTCTGCAATTCTTCCGTTATCCTTTGCTCACCCCTCCCTCATCCTGCCCAGGCAGCAGCAGTCCCTCCCTGATCCCAAAGTGTCCACACAACCAAGAGCATCAGCTAAAATTTCTGAATGTCTGCTTGGGATATTATTTAAATTTTAAAGGTGCAAATCCTCAAAGAGCATTTCAGCTTCTCCCCAGTACTTTAAAATATCCTCAGAAGATTTAAGTGAAAAGTCATAGTATAGGAATAAGATACTACTATAAAGGAAGCAGAGCGCAGAAACGGCTGTGCCGAGCACTGTGTGTGTCTGTGCTGACCGTGCTCCCCCTCATCGTGACAGGGACCAGGGAATGGTCCCAGCCCCCACACACCTCGTGCAGAAAATTCCCTTTCCTCCTCCCAGCACAGCCATCGATCTGCTCTGCGGTGCTGTTTGCCCCGGAGCGGCTCCGCTTACAGAAAAGGCCATTTCCAACCCAAACAGAAGCTTCCGCTGCAACCCGACCCCGGCGCGGGGTGAGGGGCGTGCAGGGTGGCTCCAGCACAGCCCCTCTGCACCCCAATGGTCACCCCAGCACCTCCACAGGTCCCCACGGGTCGGGGGTGGCCCATGGCCCTCAGTCCCGGAGTGGGGGTCCCATTGGGGTGGCACTGGCCCCGTACAGGGGCACACGGGTGTCCCCACGGCTGCTGCCAGCCTGTCCAGCTCTGGTAGCCCTGGGGGTCCATACAGCAGAGATGGGGGGCAGTGAGGGGTCCGGGGAATGGAAGGGTTGTCCGGCTGTGTACAGAGGTCCTGGACTGGTGAGCGATGCACGGTCCCACTGGCACGGCCGGGGAAGAGCCGGTCCCATCTGGCACCCTACAGCGGGCAGGGCAGCGTCCCAAACCCATTAAGGGGTTCGGCCGCTGGCCAAGAGCCCCCTCCCCGGCTGGTCCCCGCAGGGACCCTATTTTGGGCAAGGAATGAGGAAGCTCTTCATTCCCCTGCTAAAAATAAAGACCTTTCCCAGCCGCGGGTCAGCGCTTTCACCCTGGGGCGGGGCGGGGGCGGGCACGGGGGGCTCCGAGAGCCGCACTGAGGGGCCACCCCCGGACCGGGGGCTCTGCTCCCCCCGGGATGGCCCTGACAGCATCGGGACCCTCCCATCCGGCGAGGCTCGGTCCTCGGGGGGATCTCGGGGCTCCGCTGCCGAGCCTTGGGGAGGTGCCGGGGGTGTCGCAGCGCTGCGCTGCTGCCTCAAGGACGCCGATGCCACCATCTAGTGGCTCCCGCTGGCCTTGCGGGGACAGCACGAAGCGGTGGCCCCGGCCTTCCTTTCCTCGCCCCGGGGAAAGGGCACCGCAGCCCCGAGGGTCCCACGGCACAGGCAGGCGGCACACACACAGGCGGCTGAGCAGCCCTTTATTGAGGGGAGGGATGGGACAGGACCCGCGGGATGGGCTCCCGGCCCCGCAGCCCCGCTCGCCCTGCCCTGGCGAGCGGCAGGAACCGCGCACCGCCCGAAATTACAGCGAGCGCTCACACGGCGCCGCTCCGGGAGCGCTCCCCGCGCGGCAGTGGGGACAATTCTGTGCCCCGAGCAGGGCACGGTCCCTCTGCCCGGGCTCCCATCACGCTGGCAGCCGGGAAGGGGCGCGTTCCCCTCGGCAGCCGAGTGCTCTCAGGCGAACACGGCGGAGTTTTGCCAGTAGGAGTAGACCAGGAAGCCGGTGAAGGTGCTGTCCGTCTTGACGCTGGCGTAGAAGCCGATGTAGTCCCCGACTCCCACCTGCACCCACACCTCGTCCTCGGGCTCCAGGCGGACCAGGGTGCCCCCCGAGAGCGAGGTGGGCTTGGGCCAGTTGCCGTAGTACTGGAAGAAGGAGGCGATGGAGTGGCCGTTCTTCATGATATCGAACTGCAGGCTGGTGCGGTACACGGTGGCGTGCACGGCGAAGTAGTAGAGGCCCGGCACCTCGCAGGTGAACTTGCCCGTGGCGGGGTCGTAGTGGCCCTGCTCGTTGATGAGCACCACGTCGAAGAGGATGGGCTGGTCGGCCAGCGGGGGACTGCGCGACTCGGAGCGCTTGGCGCTGAAAGCAGAGCGAGGGGCCACGGCACACTCGCCCTGAGCGCCCTTCTCGCCGTGCAGCCCGTCCACGCCGGGGCTGCCCATCTCCCCGCGGGGCCCGGGCGCTCCTGGGCGGGCAGGAGGGGACAGGGTTACCTGAGAGTCACCAACACAGCCCCCCAGCCCTCCTGCCCGATCCCAATCCCAATCCCAATCCCAATCCCACTGGGCAGTGGGGAGCAGCACAAACGGGGAGGGCAGGAGAGAAGCTGGCGCAGCATCAGGAGATTGTTGGAGAAACCCCAGCCCAGGAGCCAGCGGGGGATGATCCAACCCTGTTGGTGATGGCCCCTCCTAAAGCAGGGCTGGAGGAGAGGGGTGGCATCGGGGATGGGGACAGGCACAGCTTTACTGGTGACAGGGAGCTTTTGCGGGGACACAGGGTTACCACAGGCAGGATCAGATGGGTGGCGGTGGGGTGGGAGGGGCACTTCTGCAGGATTTGCTCTCAGACTGGCAGTTTGTGCCAGCATCAAGGAATCCTTCCCCGTCCTGAGGGTGTTCCCCACGGGCAGGGAATGGCAGATCCCCCTCCCCACCCGGAATCTCTCCTTTCTTACCAGGAGGGCCCATCTCGCCCTTTTCCCCCGGCATCCCCGTGGCCCCGTCCCGGCCGTCTCGCCCGTCTCTGCCTGGCAAACCCTGGCCCCCGTGCAGGCCCGGGGTCCCTGGGATGCCCGGCTGCCCGGAGCACAGCCCCGGGATCTTGTTGTCTTCAATCTGCAAGGACCTGGTGATGAGCCCGAGGAGGGAGAGGAGGAAGAGCTGCTTCATGGTGTCCCGGAGGAGCTGGAAGCCGGCAGAGAAAGATCACAGCGCTGGGGAATGCAGAGAAGTGTGGAATGCTTGGCCGGGAGTGCCGGGGGTCAGCAGGGGACATTCCTTCTTTTCCCTTTCCCTGCACCTGCCGCAGCATCCCCGTGGCCCGTCACATCACCCCGCAGCCCCGGGACAGCTCAGGGGGTGTGGGCCCGGGGGCTGGGGAGGGGTCTGGGCACTGGGAAAAGAGCCCAATTCCGGGGGCTCTTTGGGGTGGGCGCTGCCCCATCGCGCCTGGCCATGGGGTGCGGGCAGGGGCATTTAGGGCTGTCAGATGGCGAGCTGCCAGCGTGCCACGGGTGGGGTTGTTGCCTCCGGGGGTGGGTGGGTGCCGGGGCGCGGCGCGGGGCTGTCCGTGGCCAGGCCCTTGGCACATCCCGGCACATCCGCGGCGGCTCCGCTCCACCCCCGGCCGGCTCCCCGCGGCCGCAGCATCCCCGGAGCACCCCTCTGGGGGACCACCCCCCTGCCCGGGCTGCCCCCTGCCCTTCCCACAGCACCGCGACCGGAGCTGAGCCCCAGGGCCAGCGCTGGCCCCCTCCCCGTGGCCCTGACTCAGAAAAGCAGCTCTCTTCCCCCTCCACGACTGCAACAAAGAGGAAAAGGAGGAGAAAAGCGTCTCTCCTCCGCCCAGACGCCGGAGGCGGGAAGCCAGGAAGTCCCAGCTCCCCCAGCTGGGTATCCCCACTCACTGTGATCCTACAGCTCCTGTCCCGGGACCTCGCTGCTCTCTGCTGTGCAAGGGCTGAGGCTCTTCCTGGCCACTTCGCTCTGACGAAGGCCCTGAGAGAGGCAGCCTCTCCACCCCCCCTCCTCCCCACTCTCTCCTCCCAAACTCCAAAGGAAATCAAGGGCCTTGGGAGCCAAAAGCTACAAGACAAGGGGAAAAAGAAAAATAATCCCATGATGTCGGAAGTGCTGTAAGCAGGGGGAAGGGAGAGCGCTGCAAACAGCCTGGCTGAGGGAGAGGAGGCACAAACTGTGAACCACCTCAGCTGGACACTGCTGGGCACCCGGGCAGGATGGAGGGGAGGGAAACACGGAAAACAGCAGCAGGGAAAGGAAACAAGATAAAAGCTGAGGAAGGGAAATCCAGCAAGGGCAGGGAGGGTTGGAGCGGCAGAAGGAAGAGGTGTGCTGGTGCCCTGACTGACAGAGATTTGAGGCGAAGGGGAGGGCAGAAATGCACAGCCTGGCAGTGCCAGCCCTGRGAGCATCCACRGGAAGCCACAGSATCCATCTGGGCAGTCCCAGCACGTTGGTGGGAGCGTGCAGGGCAGGTGGAAGCGCAGGCAGAGCAGCGCTGTGCCCGTGCCAGGGCTGGCCCCGGGGAGCTCCGAGCACGCGGCGCAGCTTTCGAGGCGCTCCCCGCTCGCCTTTAACTTGTTCCAGCGCCGAGTGCGTCCAAGGGACACGGTCACATGCTGGCCAGGGGGGCGGGCCTGCGGCCGGGGGAGTCCCTGTGCCCAGCAGCAGCTGGGACACGCAGGAGAAAAGGAGCTGGGGGGGTTCCAACCCCCCGAGCCGGGTGGGAACGGCAGAGCCGTGCTGGGTACGGGGCAGAGCGGCGCTGCCCCACCGGGTCCTGATCCCAGTGACCCCAGCTGCTCTGAGGAATTCCCCACGTGCTCAGGGCAGCAGGAAACACGATGGCACTGCCAGCCCTCACCTCCCTGTGCCCGCAGAGGAGCGGGTGACATCGCTGGCTGATCCCCTCTGATCTGGGTGCCCGTGGCCAGGCTGGTGCTGGCAGGGAGCCGCCGGTCTCCTCTCTCCCGAGGTGTGAAGGGACTGCTGTTTTTGGCCAGCTGAACGCTGGTTTGTGGCTATGGGTGTTGCCAGCCCTGTGGCCACCAGGGTGGCCTCCAGCCAGCTCAGGCAGCTCAGCCAGAAGGGGCACAGCTGTCGGTGGGGCAGGATCGTTTCCCTGTGCACCATGGGGTCACCAACAGGACTTCCTTGAAACTCATCCGTCTCCCTGGACCCTGCAAGCCCCCAGCCCCATAAGGGCACAGCCAGCTGCCCATTCTCCCCTATGCCCCCTGTCCATCTCCCCACCCCATCCCTGGCTTTCCTCTCTTGGCCCATGCCTCAGTTTCCCCTGGATCTGGCAGCACCCACCCACAAACCCCCCCTTCCAAATGAGTCACCTGCTCCACTGGCTTTGTCAGCTGCTCAGGCTGTTTATTCTGCTGCTTTGGGGCTGTGGCACACGGGCTGGTCCGGGATTTGGTGCCTGCAGCCTGGCTCACCTCTGCCCAGCCTGGCTCCGCTTGAGGGGCATTAACCCTTTTTCTGGTGTCCCCAGCACAAGCCTTTCCCTGTGGGATGTGCCAGCTGCTCTCTGGGGCTCTGCAGCTGTGGGCCAGCCCGTGGCACCAGGCACTGAGCCAAGCACTGGGCACCGGGCTGACCCCAGGGCAGGTGAGGGGCCACCCCAGCAGCTGGGTATTTATGACACCAAGAGGATGGGTGCGACATTTAGGGCTGGGAGGGCGAGTTGAGCCCCTGCTGCTCTCGTCCGGCCGGCTCAGGGCTGGAAGCACTCCACGGGGTCGTTGGAATCGGGCAGGATGTTGCAGTTGATGGGCCAGAGGATGCCGAGCAGCCCCAGGGACTGGCGGCAGCGCAGCTCGGCCGCCTGGCACACGGTCCGGCAGGGCTGCAGCACCCCCCCGTCCGGGGTGCACTTGGGCACGAAGAGGCTGCAGATGAGCGGGCGGAGGTGCTGGTAACACGCCAGCTCCATCAGGGTCTGCGGGACAGCGGGGACAGCGGGGACAGCGSTGTGAGCCCGGTGARGTGCGGCAGCCCCGCGGGCACCCCGCCCCACAGCTCACCTGGTAGTCCTGCAGCACCTCGGCCGCGCCCTCCTGGTCCGGGATGGCCAGCCAGATGTTGGGGAAGGAGGTGGCGTTGTAGCCCAGCCCCAAGCACATCTCCACTTCCACGGGCTCGCAGACAGACCCTGCCGAAGGGCGAAGGGGTTCATTTGGGACGGTGACAGTGCTGCCCAGCTGCTGTGCCAGCGTGTCCCCCGATGGGGCACCCGGGTGGCGCTCACCAAAGGCCGGGTAGGACACCCCGGTGCAGTTCAGCTCGTCAGTGCCGTCGGGGCAGTCGTGCCAGCCGTCACACACAGCCTCCAGAGCCTGGCACTCGCCATTCCCACAGGAAAACTCGGCGGGGCTGCAGGTCTCTGCAGGTGAGAGGGCAGGGCATGGCTGGGAGCAGCCTGGCCCCTGCTGACCACCCCTGTCTGCTCCTCTTGGAGAGATCCCAAATTCCCTGGGTTATTTGGGGGCAGCCCTCACTCCTCTGTGCTGGTGAGCCCTTCCAGGTCACATTCCCTGTGCTCAGATCAGTAGGGTTCCAGGGTAATTCAGGTGAGAAGGGACCCTGGGGGCCCAACCTCGAGCTGCAAGCAGGGTCAGTGTGGAGCAAGAGCTGTTTTTGTCAGGTTTTTACCCAGCCAAACCTCCCAAGGATGGCGCTGGCACAGCCCCCTGGCACAGCCTGTGCCCCTGCTGTGTACCTACTCTCTGTGGCATTTCGGGCTTGGTAGGTGGCAAAGAACCCGTCATCCGCCACTCCCTCGTCTGCCACGAACAGGACGGTCATGACGTGCCGTGAGGAGGTCAGGGAGGGTGGCAGCTGGTGGCCACAGAACCTGCCGAGGTCACGGCATGAGGGATGGGGTCGGGAGCTGACCAGCACCCCTCCAAATTCTGTCTCCTGCTGGTTCCTCCCCAGCAGCCAGCCCCGTGCCTCAGTTTCCCCAGGTGTCTCCAGGGTGGTGCAGCAGGGCTGGGGGTGTTGGGGGTACCCGTACCTGCCCATGAGGCTGGCGGTCCCCGTGCCCGCGCTGTCGTGCACCTCCACGAAGTCGAAGCTGCACTCTTCGTGCGACTCCAGGCTGAAGTTGTGGAAGTGCAGGTCGATGACGTGGCCCGGGGGCACCAAGATCTTCCAGAGGCACAGCTGAGGGGCGGGGGGCAGCCGGCGACACCCGTGAAGCKGGGCAGGGGCACCCCCCGGCTCTCCCGGGGGGGAGGTTGCCTTCCTCCCTGCCCGCCCTCACCCTCACCGCGCTCCCGCAGCGTCCCCTTCTCTCACCTGCTGGTGCGGGTATGGCTGCGGGTGGTTTGGGGTGGAGAAATGCCCCTCCAGGGCGGTCAGYGGCCCCCCACACTCTGGAGGGACACACACACACACAGATTTACCCCCGGCACCTCCTCCCYYCCCYYCCCSSCGGGSYKGGGGSYKSMRSGGGGGGCTCTGTGCCGCCCACCTTGGTGTCTCAGGCTGCAGTTGGCCTCGTCGCTCTTGTCCGTGCAGTCGTGGAAGCCGTCGCACACGAAGCCCAGCTGCAGGCAGAGCCCCTGGTCACACAAGTGCTCGTCCCAGGCGCAGCTCTCTGCACGAACACACCCGGGCTGGAGCGGCGGTTCCGCCGGGCATTGTCACCTCCCCGCTGGCTGTCCCCAGTGCCCGCCAGCAGCGAGGGACCCCGGCAATGCCCTGGGGTGGGGGACTCACTGTCAGCGGGATCCACGGCGCGGTAGCGGGCGCTGAAGCCCTGGGCGCCCACGCTGCCGTCGGAGACGAAGGTGACCCGCAGGCGGTTGGTGTTGGTGTTGAAGGTCGGGGGGCGCACGGTGCCACAAAACCTGGGGGGCACAGCGATCTGGCACCGCTCGCTGCCCCCGCATTTCCGCACCGCCGCGCTCCCCGGGTGTGCGGGGCTCTACCTGGTGGGGCCCGCCCGGGCCGGGCCGGGGGCTGTGCCGGCGCTGCCCTGCTCCTCGTAGAGCTCCACGCGGTCGAAGAGGCAGGAGGCCGTGCCCTCCACGCTGAACGCCTCCATCCTCAGCTGGATGGCGAGCCCGGCGCTCACCTCGATGCGCCAGATGCAGAGCGCGTTGGGGGGATACGGCCCGGGGTAGTTGGGGGAGCTGAAGGARCCCTCGGCGCCCCTCAGGGTCCCTCCGCAGGCTGAACAGCAGTAGCGCGGGCATGAGCTGGAGCGGGGCACCCCCGCCCCAAAGCACCGCCCCGCACGGGGCACCCCCGTTCCCAAACCCATCCCTAACTCACCCGGCGCTGCTGTGCGGGCCGTGGGCAGCCCGCTGTCGCTCGGGGTGGCGGCGGTTCTGGGGGCCGGGCCGTCCCTTCGGGTGGGTGCWGCGGTGGCGGTGGCGGTGCCACGGGCGGGCAGGGCAGTGGCCGGGGCGCCGGGCGGGTGTGGGGAGGTCAGCTCTGAGCGCAGGGAAGAGCAGGGAGTGCTCAGCCCCGGCCGGAGGGATCGCTGAAGGGTTTTGGGAAGCCCACCCAGCCCTGTGCTCCCCCTTTACCGCGGGTGTGCAGCTCCCCCGGGCAGGGATCCTGTCACATCCCAGGAATATGAAAATCTCCCTTGCTCCTACTCATAAGGTCACCCTCTCCCACAGCGGGCAGACCCCGAGATGTCCTCTGAGTGCCCCTCTCCCTCTCTGAGCCCGTTCCGTGTCCCCACCCCCGGCACAGCCGCCCCGCTGCCCTCCCAGCTCGGCACTCACGGTGGATGACGATGCCGAGCAGGAGGGCGATGAGGAAGAGCAGGACGGCGCTCATGAGAGCCACGCACAGCCAGGTGAACTTGCAGTCGGCGCGGTACTTCCAGCCCACCTGTCCCCAGAGCTGCTGGCCTGGAGGCGAGGGCAACGGGCAGAGCCGGGACAGAACCGGGATAGAACCGGGACAGAGCCGGGGAAAAACCGGGATAGAACTGGGACAGAGCCAGGACAGAGCCGGGGAAGAATCGGGGAAGAATCGGGGAAGAATCGGGGCAGAGCCGGGACAGAGTCGGGGAAGAACCGGGGAAGATCCGGGGAAGAACCGGGACAGAGCCGGGACAGAGCCGGGGAAGAACCGGGGAAGAACCGGGGAAGAACCGGGACAGAGCCGGGACAGAGCCGGGGAAGAACCGGGGAAGAATCGGGGAAGAATCGGGGAAGAATCGGGGCAGAGCCGGGACAGAGCCAGGATAGAATCGGGACAGAGCCGGGACAGAGCCGTACCCCCGGCTCCCTGCGCATCAGGCTCAGCCCTGTCCCGGCCCCTCCCCACCGCTTGTCCCCGCGGTGCCAATGTGTCCCCAAGCAGCCCCAGAGCCCCCCAGCCCTAACCCAGCCCCAAGGACAGGGGTGTGGGTACCCCCAGGCCGGTACCGAGGCCGTCCCGGCGCGGTGCGGGGCCGGTCCCATCCTTGTCTGGCGGGTGCTCCGCGCTGGGCGCTGTCCTCGGCTCCTCGCCCTCAAAAACGGGGTTGCAGAACTCKGTCTGTGGGACAGCGWGCGCGGGTGGCACCTTGGGGACCCKTGGGTGGGTATGGGGGCACCTTCAGCAGCACCCACACCCCCGGCCGTACCTTGCTGCCGTCCAGAGCCTCGGGACAAAGCGTGATTTCRGTGAAGTCTTTCATGGCAGCAGGCGGTTCTCGACGTAGCCTRGCTAAAATCCTGCCCAGCGCCCCGCGCCCCCCAGAACAGCCCCCAGCCCCACCGCCCGCCCCTCCCCAGCTGCCCCCATGGACCCCGGGTCGGCGTGGGGACCCCTGCTCCACGCTCCGGGCCGGGGGTGGTGGCAGTGCCAGCCCTACAGGTGCCAGCCCAGCGCCGGAGCCCAGCCGAGGGCCATGCCCGGCGTGCCGGGAGTGCGGGAACMCCGGGAGGCTGCAGCCCCAGTCCCCTCGGCAGGCCCCTTCCCCCTCGCCCCGTTAATCCAGCTCAGCTGAGGATGCCGAGGTCAGGCTCTGGCACAGAGAACYAGCGTCTTAAAGGGGAACGAGTGTTCGCACCCATTCCACCGGGAGTCCAGCCCCAAGGGACCCTGCCCGGGGGTGCCCACAAGGATTTTCCATCTGTCTCCAGGCTCCTCGCTGCTCAGGGCACACCGCAGGGGCTGTGTTGGGGACCCCGGGATGAGCGTGTCCCTCCTGAACCCTGGCACCTGCATTCCCGCTGCCCCTTAATGCCCGTCTCCGTCCCTAAGCAGGGGAGAAAGGAGCCATTGTTTCGGGGTTTTGAGGGAAGTGTGGGCACCCGGGAGCTTCGTGGGGCTGGAAAGGCTCCTTCTGCCTCCAGGAGACCTTTCCCCACATCTCCCTCGCTCCAGGCCAGCCCTGTGTGCTCCTGGGTGCCCACCGGTGGCATCTTTCTCCCTCTGCGAGACCAACCAGAGACAAAGCACACGCACCCAGCACCCTGTTCAAGCTCAAATTTATTCCTGCACGAGTCTCCCTTGTATGAGACACTTCCCACCCGTCTTGCTTACACAGTAAACAAGCCACCTGCCGAGCAGCATCGCTGCCCCAGCCCAGCTCCTGCCGTGGGCAGCCCCCTTTTCCCATCCTGACCCTCCCGAGCCCCGCTGGGATGCCCCAGGCCGGGCAGGATGCTCGTACCAGCGCTCAGCCCGTGCCCGCAGGGCAGCGAGGGCGAAGCCGGCCGGGTGTGGGGTGGATGGAGCTGCCYCGAGGGCTGGGATGGTGCCCGTGTCTCCTCCCGCTGCGCCTCAGGCAAGGCAGGACGGGGAGGAGAATAAATTAAAGGCTAAAAAGGCCACTGGCATTTGCTAGCTGGAGGACAGAGCAGCAGGGCGGGTCCCCGGGCACCCAGGGGGGCTCCTGATCACAGCGAGCAGAAAAGCCCCGATTGCAGATGGTCCCGGAAAGCCACTGTCCTCCCCTCCCTCTGCTGCACGGGTTCCTGTGCAGCCCCCAGGGCCCCCCGCTCCCCTAAATGGTTTAAGGCACCGTCGTATGAGGAGGCAGGTAAAATCCTACCCGGAGCAGCCCCCGGCACGAGTCCCTGGAGAGGCAGGAAGCGGCGGGGGGCTCCAGGCGAAGCRAAGTCCACTATAAATACATATAAATTCCACAAAAGGTTTTCCTCCCTCCTGTCCGTGGGTCTGGGCTCAGGCTGCTCTGAGGAGTGTGTGTGGGGCAGCTGCTGGGGATGGGCTGCCTGAGACGGGACGGAGRCCACCGCAGGGCTGCAGTCCTTTGCCGGAGGAGGTTTGGAAGTGCCGGGAGGAGGTCGGGAGCAGTTCATGAATCCTCTGGGATAGCCAAGCAGATACAGGAGCGGTGAGAGGCCAGGAGGGATGTGTGAGGCTCTCCTGGGTCCYCAGCTCTGGGTGCTGTCCCAGGGGAGCAGAGGTCCTGGTTGAGTCAATGGGACGGGCGGCCCCATTCTTGTAGAGTCCCTTGCTCAGGTTTTTTATTAAAAAAAAAAAAAAAAAAAAAAAAAAAGAAAGAAAAAAGAAAAAAAAAAAGAAACAAAAGAAACTAAAAGCCCCGAGGTAAAAATCAAATGCCAGCAACCAGGAGGCGTCTGAGCTGGCTGAGCCCGGTCCTGTCACGGGCTGCCCTCCTCAGTTCGGAGCTGGGATGTCCGCGCTGGGCTCTGCTCCAGGCTGTCCCCAGCCTCCCTCTGCAGCCACCTCGGGGTGTCTCCTCTTCACCTCCCTCTCGCTCTGGGGGAGCTGAACACCCGAATCCTGGCGGAGCCGGCTCTGAGGGGTGGCACAGGGGGTCCCCAGGGAGGCAGGGCTGGCTACATGCGGGAGGACGGGCTGGCCAGCTCGTAGAAGAGCAGGTAGGCATCGCTGCTGCGCACGTGGCTCGAGGACATGGGGGTGACACTGCAGAGAGGGGAGGAGGAGAGCTGTGAGCAGCGGGGATGGGATGCCCTGAGCAGGGAACTCTGCTCGTTTGTGGCACCCCAGGCTCACCGGGAGTCGTTGAAGGTGTGCCACTCGCTGGACACGGGGCTCTTGCAGTAGGCTGTGTAGTGACCGCCCATGGTGGTGCCCGAGTGGTTGGAGACGGCGTAGAGGTTGTAAACGGCGTGGTCTGTGGGGGRCAGGGGCACTGCTCAGCCCTGCTGCCCCCCAAAATGCCAGCACAGAGACACCCAATGTGCCAGCACGGAGCTGGCACCCCAAATCTGTGCCACCCATCCCTCACACCTCTGCCCCCCGCCACCGAGGAGCCCCAGAGTCACCGGGAGCTCAGGGCTGGGACAGAGACACACGGGGGGCAGGGACTCACTGCAGCTCTGCGAGGCGAAYTCCCGCAGGTCCAGGTCCTTGAGCGGGAAGTTGACGAAGGTGGTGAGTTTGCTGCTTCGTATCCTGGCCTCGGAGAAGCGTTTCAGGTCTGGGGATCACGTCAAGGGGGCCAAGGGACAAAGGGCAGCCCATGAGAACCCATCTGCTCCCCTCCTCCCAACACTCCCTGTGCCCATCCCTCTGCCCRAAGGATACGAAGCACCAGGATCTTGGGGAACTTCTGGATGCTGAATTTTTTTGTGCACCTCGTCCTGGCTTTGCAGCGACAACACGTCTGAGGGAAGCAAACAGCACAGGCAGGAGGGTGAGGGCAGAGGTGAGGGCACCGAGCAACACAGGCACGGGGGAAAGGGGCCCAGGAAGCCCCCAGGAAGCCCCCCGGCCCATACCGGTTTCTCGTCCCCATCCAGCACGTCCTCTTTGGTGAAGAGCCGGAGGCAATCCATGAGTGTCACCTCCCCGTAGCCTTTCTGTGGGAGTACAGAGCAGGTCAGGGACAGGGAGTGTGGGACAGAGGGAGTGTGGGACAGAGGGACAGAGGGACAGAGGGAGTGTGGGACAGAGGGAGTGTGGGACAGAGGGAGCGTGGGACAGAGGTTGTTCGGGATCCCTCACCTTGGGGATGGGCAGGGACAGGTCCCAGAAGGGGTCGAAGGCTGTGGAGCAGTAGCCGCACTCGCTGCAGGTCAGAGAACTCTTCAGCTGCCCCACAAAGAGATCTGGTGGGATGGGACAGAGCAGGGTGAGATCCCAGCTCCCAGCCCCGCTCCCAGCCCAGCCCTGCCCTCCTTTCCCCGGCCTTGCTCACCGCTGATGCGGCTGTCCTCCCTCTCCTGGTACCTCCTCCACATCTGCCGGCTCTTCTCGTCGTCACTGCAAGGATGGGGACACAGCAGGGCACTGAGCACAGCCTGGGGGATGCCAGCCGAGCCAACCAGCCCAGAGGGAGCGTCATGGTCACTGTCCCTGGGCTGCTTTGTGGGCAGTGAMCTCTCCCGGGGGAATTGCTGGGTACCAACACTTACGGGAGGTGATCCAGGCTGTCGGTGCTGGCCCGCGGCCGCACCAGCACGCGGTTCACCTCGCTGTGCAGCCCGTCCAGGAGGAACCTCAGGAATTCCTGTGCATCCTGCTGGCTGTACAACACGGGGAATGGTCAGCGAGTGGCCGTAGGGGGCTCAGCTCCCCCACCACCTCTGCACCCGCCTCCCTCACTTGTATCCGACGAAGCGTGGGGCGTATCTCTGGATCTGCGTCTTGAACTCGGAGGGGCTCAGGGTGTCGTTGGGGCACGAGGTCCAGAGCAGCTGAATCAGCTTTGCAAACTCTGCAGGCAGAGAGGCAGCTCGGTAGGTGAGGGAGCACAGCCATGCCCTGGGGGGCAGCTCAGCACCCCATCCCGGGCTCCCTGGGTCTGATTGTCATTGTGGCTGGGCACCCAGAGAGGAGCACCGAGCTGTGGGAGGGGCTCCTGCAGGAGCTGGGCTGTCCCAGGGGTGYTCCACAGGGATGTGAGGCAGGAATCGCTGCAGGGAAGCCCCGCAGAGGCCGGGCAGGTACCTGACATGAGCGCCGTGCGCATGCGGCTGTTGTTGTTGAGGTCCCGCAGGTACTGGTTCTGCAGGCAGTAATCCCGCAGCTCCTTGGTGTTGCTCAGGCACTGCAGGATGGAGTTCATGAAGCACTGGGGGAGGCAGAAGAGAAAACCATGGCAACGGGAAGCAGAGGGAGGCAGGCCGTGGCAGGGGGACACCCGGGGCGGGCAGGGGATGGGGACGAAGTGCTGAGGAGCAGGGGACGCTCCTCCTCAGGCAGCACCATCGGGAGGTGGTGCAGGGAGCTACCAGGGCAAGGTGAGGGTGCTGGGGATGAGGTGAAGGGACAGGGCTCCCTCCTGCTGTCCCCAGGGTGGGCTGGAGGCCTGGGGCCGCACTCACCGTGTTGCCGAGGTTCCGCAGACCGGTCAGCCCCTGCACGGTCTTGGAGCTCTGCAGACAGAAGGAGCAGGAGTGAGAGGGCGGCGGGCTGGCCATGCCTGCGGGCAGCCCCGCGAGGCCATGGTGCCTCAGAGCTGCCCGGGGAGCGGCCCCTCAGGGGYGAGCAGAGACCCCATCCTGCTGTGACATCATGGGCAGAGCCAGCAGCGAGCTGCTCTCTGGGCCCAGGGCTCGGTGACAAACCGCGGCTGGCCTGCCCCGTCCTGCTGGCCCAGGACAACGCTCAGGGCTCAAAGTTCTCCCCGCCTGGCAGCACTTTTGCCCCATGCCCTGGATGGCAGGTCAGATTGGCAGCCCAGGCCGCCTCCCCTGCCACCTCTGTGCCCTGTGCATGCCCCACACCACAGGAGGAGCACAGTGCCCTGTCACCGCCTGCCTGGTCCATGCTGGGTGTCCATCCCCTCCGGGACACCTGCACAAGCACAGCCCAGACTTTGGCACAGCTGTTTGGCAGGATAAAGTCCACCTGGGAATGTGCAAGCCCRGCCCTGCGGCAGCCAGCCCAGGGAACGGGGCTGTGTGCCCAGCGGTGCCCTCCCAGCTGCTCGCTGCCCTGGCTGCGCTGCACCTGGGCCRTGGGGTGGCAATTCCAGGTGCTCTCTGAGCTGGGAAAAGCAAAGATGGGCATAGGCAGCTGGGTACCGGGGCCAGGAAACATCATCACTCTTTGGTGGAGAGACCAAGAGCACTGAGGGGTCAGTCAGAAAGGGTCACTGCCCCTCTTCCAGCAGGACAGGGTGCTGGTGGGGGGCACTGGTGGGAGTCCGGGGGTCCTGCTCCCAGCCCTGCACAGGAGAGCAGAGGGATGAACCCCAGAGCAGGATGAGGGTCTGACAGGGCTTGCAGGGTCAGACTGCTGATGGCGCTCCCCCAGATGCCCAGGATTTAAGGATCCTTGGGCAAACGCCCCAGCTGCCCACCCCAGGCTTGAGGAGGAGGAGAGGAGGGGAGGGGGCCCAGCAGCTCCGAAATAGCAGCAGCTGGTGCGTGTGTGGGAGGTGCTGAGCACCCAGCCCTGACAGCAGCCCAAAATAACCCAGATCCAGTTACACGTGCTCCTTAGCGACGGCGCAGGCATCACCCACCGCGCCAGCCACCGGCACCAGCGGCCACCCGGCCACCCTGCGTGGGCACACGCAGCTCTGATGGACTGACCGCCTGCCCCCGCAGTGCCCAGAGCACAGGGGTGTCCCCAGATGTGGCTGCCCACGGCTGTCAGRGCCRGGGGTRGCTGCCCAAAAGTGCCAGGCAAGTYCCCGGCTCCTTGCCGGGCTGGAGACAGGCTTGGATGGGCACAGGGTGGCAGCAGGATGTGACAGGTCAGTGCCACACCGCGGCTGGAGCTGGCCTGTCTCCGCTCCCCAAGCAGATGGCGGCAGGAGAGGTGGGCCTGTGTCCCAGCACCAACCCACATCCATCCCCTGAAGGATGTGAGCCCCAAGGCCTTGCTCGTGTCCCCACACCCAGCACAGGGAAGGTCACGGTGCCAGGGGTGAGCAGCAACCCTCGGCAGCTGCCCCGGTGTGCCCCGGCCATCCCCACCAGGACGCTGCTGGTCCGGTTGCCCTGGTTGGGCAGCTCCYGCCGTGTGCCAGGCAGGACTGGACAGTCCTGCTGATGTGGGTGCAAAGCTCCCCACAGATCCCTCATTCCCCCACAGCCAGGTGCCAGGCTATGCTCCCAGTGCCCGGAATAACCCCAGGGGAGGGCTGGAGCCGAGGAGGGGGTACCAGGGGCTCTCACAGCGTGGCACAAGCCCTGTGTGCACCGAGGTGTTATTTCCCCCCTGGATTTCCCTCCCCTGGGTGACTCAACTCGAGCTAATCCCCCTCTCCCGTACAGGGCTTTATCTAGGACACGACATGCTCAGAGGCGGTGAAGGAGAGCTGGCTCACGCGGCGCGGCTGGGGACTCCCCGAGGCTGCACTGCAGGACRGGGACAAGGGACAGGCGATGGGGACAAGGGACGAGATCCCGACCGTCCTGCCCCATCCAGGTCCACATGCCAGGYGCCCGTCGGGGCAGCAGGACAGCCGGAGCAGCCAGACTTACATAAGTGCCCAAACCCTGCCCTCCTTGCCCCTTGCTCTGCCATCCCTGCAGGAGAGACCTGCCCCGGCGCTGTGGCGCTGGGGACAGCCGAGTTCACTCCGGTGACACCGCCAAGGGGCTCCGTGTGGTCAGCAGACCCTTCCATGCGGTGGGACACGGGGACCTGGCCAAGGTCACCGCAAGGGCAGGGCTGGCAGAGGAACCCAGGTGTCCTGACACGTGCAGTTCACCTGCTCCCTGCCATCCTGTGGGACACCGCGACACGCCGTCCCCACGGGCAGCCGAGAGGGCACCCACCCCCAGCACCCCATCTCGGGCACGGGGGATGGCACAGGGCACCCCACACTCCCCAGGGAGGGCAGGGGCTGCCCCCTTCTCTGCCCCCAAGCCGGGGCACGGGGGCTGCGGGCATCTCGTACCTTGGTCTTGTTGAGGACGAGCCCGACGAAGGTGGAGACCAGCAGGGACCCTGGCATGGAGGTGCGGGGCCGCAGGTCCTTGTGAAGGTCGGGGAGCGCGGGGGGCTCCTCGGGCAGCGTTACCGTGTAGGAGTCCCTCATGATGGCCCCGGCGGGCACCGCAGGACGGCGGGGAGCAGCCTCGGGCACCGGGGTGCCGGGGGGCACCGGCCGGGCTGCCCTGACCCGGGACCGGCTGCTGCCGGGGGCGCGGGGGCAAGCGCGGAGCCCCCCGTGCTGGGCGTGCGGGGCCGGAGCCGGTGCCGGCTGCGGGGCTGACGGCACCTGAGCGGCTCTGACATCAAATGGGTGGAGAGGCGGCAGCCGGGCTCGGTGACGGCTCGGTGACGGCTCGGTGACGGCCAGCCCCCGCGCACCGCGTGGTACAGCGCGCCGGGAGCCAGGGGGGCCCGCGAGGGGCGGCTCTGCCCCGGGGACACGCTCCGGAACGGGGCGGCGACACTGCCCCGGCTCCGGGGAGCTGCGGGGGGCTACGGAGGGGAGCGGTGCCCTCTCGGCATCTCTCTCTGCGGGGCTCCCCGCGCTCCCGCACCCCAACACCGGCGCGGGGCAATGGGGAGCTGGGGCGAGGCGGCAGCCAGAGCAGTGCCTGCCCCCCCTGTGCACCCCCGTGCTCCCAGCGCAGCGTGCCCAGGGCTGGTGGCACCGGCTGCCCGGCTCCGGCCAGTGGTCCGGCCAGGCACTGGGCAGCGAGTGGGGCTGCCCRGTTGGGGGTTACTCGCCAAAATTGTCTCGGTAAAAGTGGGACAGTGCTACAGCGTGGGGATGTCTGTACCCACAGAGGGGCTGCGGGGCTCCCGGGTATGTGCCTTCCCTGCAGTGCCAACACCAGGTACCCGGGCAGTGACATTTTGGGGGAACCCCCCTGTTTGGGGGATGCATTAGCGCTGAGCTCAGGGGGTATTTCAGTGCCTTGCACTGGAGAAAAAAACTCCTTGCAATTCCTACGTGGAGCAAAGACCCCACCTGGTGTCTCCCCTCGGTAAACTGAGGCACGGCCCGGGCAGAGCTCCAGCTCTTCTCCTGCAGCAAGGGCAGATGCGGAGACTGGCAGGGAGCCCGGGTGTCCTGCGTCCTAGTCCTGCGTCTCCCGCTGCTTCACCCCTCTGACCGCGGCAGGACGAGCGCCCGAGCCCTGCGCCTGCTGTGCGTGCCCAGGTGTCTGTCTGCCCGCTCAGGGAAATTTCCATGGGCATCCAGGGCAGGGAGTGCGGGCTCTGACACAGCCACAGCTTCCAACCTCACCGAGAGGGCCCTGAGCAGAGCCTGSTTTCCTCCCCTGGAGCCCCCAAAASCCCCGCAGCCAGAGGCAGGGGCTGCTGAATCCTGCCGGCTGCAGACGCAGCCTCCCCTGTCCGCGGCAGAGCTCAGCACAGCCAGCGGAGGGGCTGGCTGGGGACGGGGGGGAGGGAGGGAGGGAAGGGAGGGAGGGAGAGGGACTATTTTTGGCACCAGCAAAAATATCTGAGGAGGCATCTTGCAGCGTTATTCATCTGCAGGGCCAGGGCTCTTTGCATCACAACAGGAGGCCTGTCGTAATCGGGGCCTGCGCGTGCTCACACGTGTGTACATGTACACACCCCGTGCTGTGTACGCTGTACACACACGGGGACACGGTGTGCACGCCGGGGAACACACCCCACTGCCCCCACCACAGCCTGCCTGGGTGCCCTGCCATGCCCAGGGGCACAGCTCCCCAAAATCCACCCTGCCCGGCAGCGCGGGTGGGCACTGTGGGGGCAGGATGGGACCCTGGTGTACAGCCAGCCCTGGCACCGTGCAGGGCRCTGGGGCAGCTCTCCCATGGGGATGCACCGTGCTGGCTGAGCCGGTTCCATGGCGAGAGAGCGGCTGGGCCACATCCCCTGCTGAACCTCGTGCCCCGGTGACATCCAGCTCCCCGGGCCAAGGACTGAGTTCCTTCCAGCCAGAGAGCAGCACGCAGGCTCTGAGGGTGAGGCCGGAGTGGGAGAAAGAAGGGGACACCRGGTGGGATGGCATCACCCAGAGCCAGGTGCCTGGCCTCAGCTGGCCCCTCTGTAGCGGTGACCTTCTGCTGCGGGCAGAGGTTGCCACAGGCCCGGTTGGCACCGCGGCAGCAGGCAGGGCCGGGACTGGCTGCGGGCCAGGGACGTCAGCTGCTCAGGATGGGACTGCGGAGAGCTGCCGGCGGGTTTGTGGGTGGCCCTGCCCTTCTGACCCTATGTACACCCAGGGTGCTTAATGGGGCGGCACAGCTCCAGTCCTGCCCCTYGCCACACTGCCCTTCCTGGGAGCCAGCACGGCCCTGCAGCTCCACGGGCACAGCCCCTCGCTGAAACTGCACCTTCATGTGCCTCCCTGTGCCCACGGGGTGGTAAACTGAGGCACAGAGCGATGGTRAGGGAAGGGACACACGTAGATACCCGTGCTCCTGGCTGCCAGCCCTGTTGGGCGGTGGTTTCTGTGGCGCAGAGGCAGGAGGCAGCGGTGGAAAAAGGGATGGGAGGAGGCACTGCTGTCCCTTGGCTGCGTCGGGAGCGGGTGCTGCTGACACGGCCCTCGGGGCTGGGCAATGGGGCAGAACCGATGGCAGCTCCGGGGCTGCAGCCTGCGCTTGTTTCCGGCACCTGGCACCACCGCAGGCACCCAAGTCTGGTTTACGATCGGGACATTTGCTTGGGAAAAGGAGGGGAAAATACCACAGCAGTGGAAAATAGCAGGTGTGCCCATCAAAGCACCAAGGAAACCTAAGCCAGTGTCACTGACCCWGCCTGCCCTGGCATGGGTGTCTGTCCCAGCACCCTGTGCCACCTTTGCCACCCGTCAGCCCAGGCTGTGCTCACGTGCAGACCTCAGGGGATGTGGTTTGGGACTTGCATGGCCCCTGCTGCCTCATGGATATCCCATGGGAGCAGGCTGGCACCCCACACAGYAGAGTGTGGGCACATGGGGTGAGGATCCTGCCCTGGCAGTGGCAGCGAGGGCTTTTGTGAGAGCCAGAGGCTGCAGCAGCTGCTGGATCCCCCCTTGGTGCCCCCCACCAGGGCCTGCTGTGGGAGGGGGAGGCAGGAATTCCCTTCCACAGCACTGATCCTCCACTCTCCCGACTCTCCAGCCTGCTCCCTCAGCCCAGGGCTGGGGCCAGGGATGGGGTGGGTGGGCACAGGGGTCCCACGGTGGGACATTGCTGAAGGTGATTCTGTGGTGGAAGGCACTGGGAGGGATGTGGGGGCACTGGCTGCTACGGGAAAGATTGTTGGGGAATCCTTTTCTGCTTTCCTCTGAGCAGACAGGACTTTTCCTCACGGTTCGGGGGAGGGCGGTGGGACAGAGACGCGAGGAAGCAAAGGGCAGGTCAGCCCATGGGTGAACGGAGGGTGACTGGAAAGACAGCGGGAGACAATGCAGGCAGAGCCTGACCAGATCTTGGAAGGAAACCCGAGTGGAAAATTACCGGGCTGCTGCCCTGCACGGGCTGCGTGTGCGGTGCCTGCTCCCGGTCCGGGCTGGGGCTCCGGGGACGCTGCAGCACCGGCGGGGACCTGGGGCACCGGGTACCTGCCAACACGTGCGGTGCTGCCCAGAGCAGAGCGGCCATGGGGAACCTGCTGTGGCCACCCAGGCTGGGGCACAGGGCCCCAAACCGGCAGCAATGCATGGTGCCAGGGAACCGGCATCGCGGGGCACCGGTGAGAAACCTGGCTGGCAGCTGGGCACTGTGGCAGTGCCAGCAGCAGCCAAACCARCCCTGCCCAGCCTGGTCATGTCACCTTCCCTGTCTGGGATGAGGCAGCAGGAAATCCTCGTCAGCCCCACATGGGACTGGAGCCATCACCTGCTGTCACATGCATGCAGAAAGCGCAGCGGGCACAATCCTGGGCACAGACCGATCCCGCCTCCTTGGGGAGCGTCCCCTGCGAGCACAGCCCCTCAGAGGACGCCCTTCTGCCCGCACACGGCTGCCTCAGCAGCTCCAGCCGGGACTGCTGCGCCAGCAAGGGCATCTCGGAGGGTCACAYACAGAAACTGAGGCACGGAGCAGCACACCGAGATTCCCAGCGAGAGCAGAGTGCCTCGGGCTCCCCGGCTCCCCACCAGCACGGATCACATCCCCCCACAGCACGGCGCAGCTCCGTCCCCCACCCCCAGCCAGCCCCGCGTACCGTGGGGTCCTGGGAAGGCGCATCGTAGTGGTCATCGCTCCTCTCGCAGGGCTGGCTGGCACAGCGGGTGCCCGAGGGCGGCAGGGTGGCCTGGGAGGGGCTGAGATGGCCGGTGGAGAGGCTGCTGTGGTTGCTTTTCCTCCCGTAGCTCTCCAGGTAGCCACGGACGTAGTCGGAGTGAGCGGCAGCCTGGTAGAGCCCCTGCAGGTTGCCGAGCTCCGGCCGGCCCCGGGCGCTGAGCGCGCCGGCCGCGGGCAGGTAGGCGCTGTCGGAGGTGTGCAGCCCCGAGAACTCCCGCGCCAGGTCCGAGTGGCTGATGGATTTGTGGCGGCTGAGGGGCGCTGCGGAGGGCAGGTAGCCCGTGGGGCTGCCGGGGGTCCCGGAGAAGGCGTAGCAGGCACCGCCGCTGAGCCCGGCGCCGTGCGGGCGGGGCTGCGTGCGGAGGTAYGAGGGGCTCAGGCGGATGTTGGGGTCGGGGTACAGCCGGCCGCTGTCATAGCCGGTGGGGGACAGCCCCCCGGCGTGGTGGTAGCGCGGAGGGGGCAGGTAGCTGGCCTTGAAGCCGATTTTGTCGCTGTCTGCGTAGGACACGCTGGAGCCATAGGAGCTGTAGGAGCTGTAGCCGCCGGGMACTTTGCTGTAGGTGGTCTCGGCGTAGCGGGAGGAGTCCACGTACCGCTTCAGGGTGGAGGAGAGCTGGGACATGCTGCAGGCTGGGAATCAGCAGGCTGTCCCGGAGGCATCGGCTGCAAGGGAAGAGCGCAGGGATCAGCTGCCACGGGCTGTGGTCAGCACCACAGGGCACCCAGCATCTCCTGCCCAGTGACTCCTGCCTCACCCAGAGACCCCGGGAGACAGAGGGGATCCAGGACATGAAGGGTGCACTGGGCTGTTGGTCACAGAGTGGACACAGTGTGGCCCTTGCCACCTGCCACCCTTCCTGGAGAGTCTGGGATGGCAGGACCCAGCTGGCACTGCCACCCCTGTGCCCCCAGGCACCTCATCCCACAGAAGGGAGCCCCAGGGCACAGCCCAACATCCCCACAGACACCAAGAAACTGCAGCAGTCACCTCTGCCCCAGCCCTGGCATCCCTGCCACACCATCCCATGGCTGTGCCACTCCTGGGGCTGCAGAGATGTCCCCAGTATGGGAAGCAGTGGCCTGGTCACACTCATGATGTTTAGGCCGAGCCCTGGCTGAGACAGGCAGGTGGTGTGGACTGATCCAGCCAGCCCAGCACCTTCCCCTGGTTATTCCAGTGTCTGCTGGGGCTTGGCAAGGAGCTGGCATTTCAGTGAGAGGGAAACTGAGGCAAGTTCAGGGTCTGTTTCCCTGCCATGGCTGTGYCCCGTGAGCCCCCATCAGTAATTCAAGTTGAGTCCTCCTGGTGAGATGGCAGCCGTGCCTCTGCCAGCCAGGCAGAGCCAGCACTCGGTCCCCATAGYGAGCTGGTGGCTTCTTCCCCGCGGCACCCACAGAGGGCAGGAGAGGAGCAGACAGGGGACAGGGACAGAGCCCCCAGAGCACACACGGAGCCAGCCCGGAGCAGGGACAGGGCAGTGCGGCAGCCAGCAGCCCCAAACACGGGCTGTCCGGAGCCCCAAACACGGGCTGTCCGGAGCTGCAGGAGAGTTCTCCCTCAGCACCCACGCCGGCAGCTGACGGCTGGATCCCTACCTGTCCTGGGGCCGTGGGTGGCACTGGGGCGGGCGGGACCGCAGCCGAGCTCCTGTGCCCCGGCGCTGCTGGTGCTCGGCTCCCGGGGTGACTGCTGTCCCTTCCCTGGCAGGACAGTGGCTCATGTGGCTCCGAGAGTCTCCAGTCACCCGGGAGATGACCCTGATTCAAAGGCTTTTCCCAGCCCAGCCGGGGCGGGCTCTGGCCCGGCTCCAAGCCAGGAGGTGCCGGAGCCTGTGCCTGGCCCGTCCCTTCCACGGCCCCGGCAGCACCGCGGGGGCACCCGGACCTGGGGATGGGCACCGGGTCCCGCAAGAGGAGCCACTGCGATGTCACTGCCTGCCTGGCCCTGGGGGACGCAGCTCCTGCTCCGAGCCTGGAGGCTGAGTGTGGAAATGCCCCGGGAATGCTTTTAGGAGGGGATGGTGAGAGACGCCGGCCAGCGCCGTGGGCTCCTGGCCGGCAGCCTGGCTTTGCAGCCAGCCGGGCTCTGTTGTTACTGCCCGGGAGCAGCCATCCCACAGCCGAGAGGGAAATATTTACAGGCAGCAGCAGCGAGGTGGAGCACACGGACCTGTTTGGGGACGGAGGCCGAAGGGTGAATAATCTGCTCCCAGGCAAGGGTTCAACCCAACACCCGGCTCTTCCCAGCCTGGCTGTGGCCACCCTCACCAGGAGAGTGGCTCTGCCAGGCAGGATTTGACATGGACAGTGGGGAATTTCGCTCAGAGAGAGTGGGACCCCAGCCAAGGGACTGGCACTCGAGTGCCAGGATGAGTGACGGAGCCCCTGGGCTCCCAGGGAGCACATGCCTGGCTGCCTGCCCTGCTGGGGCACGGAKCAGCCTGGCACAGGCACTGCCCCTGCTCCCCATCCTCCCTGCCAGCGCAGATRATCAGGGCTTGGGACAGTGCCAGGACAGCCCCACACTATCATCCCCTGCCAGGTGCCCACGCTCTCCCATTGTACCACCTTTGGCACCAGCAGCATCAGCAGAGTACCAGTTTGGGAGCTGGAGGGCAGCAGGTGCTCCCTGGCAGCAGGACAGGTCTCCACAGGGCAGCACCTGCCCTGGGGATGCRGAGGAGCCGATGGAGGGATGCGGGGTCAGGAGCAGGCACTGCCCCGGACACAGGACCTACCCTATTCTTGGGAAGAGAGGCCTTACCATGGAGGAATGTCACATCTGCTAGGCTTGCCTGTGCTTCCAAGTCCCCGTGTCACATCCGAGCGGACCCCAGGGCGGCGGGAGAGCGGAGCGTGCCGGGAGCCAGAGRAGCTGAGCGGGTGTGAGAAAACCCCGGTTCCTCCCAGCGCTTCCTGGGCTGCCTGGCCCCTCCCTGCCCGTCATTGTGCTGAGCTTTCCTGCTGCCTGGCAAAGCCCTGGGGCTGGCACGGCTGAGTCAGGCCTYCTGCACCCTCATCATCCTCCCGGGGTGTCAGGGGAAGCTGAGGCACAGGAATGTCCGGTCTGCACTCACGCGGCCAGGCAGGAGCAGCACCAGGACATGGCAGTGGGGACACTGCGGGGCTGCTCGGGGTGCTGGGGAGTCCTGTCCCGGCCTTCCCAGAGGGAAGCTCAGCTCAAGGCAGGGAGGCAAAACCTTCACCCTGGAGGCAGAGAAGCAGAGCCCCCGCTCTGTCCCCAGCTGCTGTCGTGCCCGTGCCCAGTGGCAGGTGTCCCCTCGGCCGTGCCCGTGCCCGGTGGCAGCKGTCCCCCTCGGAGCCCCCGAGCGGCTCAGCTCAGCTTACACAGCGCTGGCTCCATCCAAGGTGTCACAGCACAGCTGCTTCTCGCTTACGCAGGCTCTGAGCCGCGTCCCCTGTCCCCTGAGACACAATGTCCCAGCCTGGAGGTTACGTGGGAGCTCCCAGCGTTCTGCAGCGGTGGAGGCAGAGAAGGGACCCTGTGTGAGGCACTTTGCACTCTCCAGAGTACCAGCGGCGTGGGGCTGAGGGGCTCCGTGTCTGGCTGAGAGTGCTGGGGGTGGGACAGCCTCCTGCCCTTTCTCCAAGGGGAGAAGGCACCGAATGCCTCCAGGTATCCATTTCCTCCAGGAAGGGTGACCCCAAGCAGCYCTGGGGGAATGTGCCACAGTGTTTGCTCTCTGTAAGGGACTGGAGACCCCGGCGCCCCTCTCACAGCCCTGCTCTGTCACTGGGGGGGAGTCAGCCCAGTTCCAGCGCTGCCCCCCATCACTCGCACCCCCAAAGTGCCAGGCCCTGCCCAAGGTGACTCGTCCAGCCGGGGCCAGGGCCCTTCCCCTGCCAGCCCCGGCCTGAGGACCGTCCRAGCTCCCACCACATGTCCGGGAGTCATCGCCCTGGCCTCGCTCCGTGCTGCTGACACATCCCCGCCCGGCTGCAGAACCTGCTGTTCGCTGCTCCTGGGTCACCCCCGGGCTGCAAAACCTCAAACCCACGGGGACCCTGACGTAAGAGCCAGGGCACGGGTTATTGCTTTGAGGTCTGTGGGTGGCAGAAAAAGAAGGGACCCCCRGGCAGGCGGCTCTGCCCTCGCCGGGGGATGAGGAGGGTGCCGGGGAGGGAGGCTCAAAGCCCAGATTTTGTGTGTGAACTCTGAATCTCTCCCCCAGCTGCTTTTACCCAGCTGAAGGAAGCAKTTTTGTCCGTCTCCGTGTCCCCCTCCCCAGGGCGGTGTCCCCACGGCACCCCCTACACTCACCTGCATGTGAGGCGGGTGGCCGGTGGCTGCTCAGGGCACGGCGAGGGGCGACCGAGCAGGCATTTGGTGATGCCCTCGGGGCCGATCCTGCCCGAGCTTCCCCAGGAGCTTCCCCGGGCACCGGAGACGGGCGATGTGGAGACGGGTGGCAGCCGAGCCCTTTGGAGGGGACGGGGCACCCCCGGCTCAGCCCCTCCACCCTGGGAGGCAGCGCAATGGCCGGAGGGGGCCGAGCCCGAAGGCTGTGGGGCCGCGTAAAAACACCACCGCAGAAATTCAGGGCTCAGGTTACCAGCCAGATAAATATAGTGTCTTTATCTGACCTCACAGGGCGCTGAAATGCTCCTCTCACATTCCAGCCCGCSGAGGCTTAAAGGGGACGTGAACCCGAGGGGGCTGGTGGCCCAAAGAAAGGGGTCCCGGCAGGGGAGGCTGCGGGGGCAGCGGGGGCTGTGGGAATGGAGAAGGATGGCTGAGGGTGAGCCTGAGGAAGGGAGAGATTTAGGGAGGGAGATCGAGATGTGGGAGGGAAAGGATAGGTGGAGGGTTAAGGGAGGGAACGGGGTGGGACACAGCTTGGTGTGGGGGGCAGGGAGCCACAAAAAAGGGGTCCCAGTAAGGTCTGCTGTAGGGCATCTGGGCGAGGGGAGGAGTTGGACTGGGTTTTACTTATGGGAAAAAAGCCCCATAAACCTTCAGCAAATGTGGGCAGGGGGCAGCTGGCATGGTATGCCCACCCTTCATGGGTCCGTGGGGACRTCATGGGGACACCGGGGCCGCTGGGGGACGCCTGACCCGCCCAGGGTACGGCACCTGCGCGGYCGTGACTCAGCGAGCATCTGCGAGGATAATGACGGGGGATGTAATTAGGGTGGCATCTTCTTCCCTCCCTCTCTCCCTCCCGCCTGGCTCCAGCCCTTCAGGGAGGGACGCGTCGGGGCGTCACTCTGGGAGGTGGCACAGGGTCACCAATGGTGTTAGGGGGTGGTGGCARGATCCTGCTTGTTGTTCCTCGTGCCAGGGTGGCATCTTGACCCTGGGCAGGGCAGTGTGTGGCTCCTCCAGGGGACAGGGGAGCCTTGGGCAGCCCCAGAGGCAGTGTGTGAGCACAGGGGCTCCGGCAGGACCCTGGTGTGACCCTGGTGTGACCCAGCCCCACTCCTGTGTCCACTCCCATCCCCAGCAATTCCCTCCCCAGGGGACGGACGGACCCTAAATCTGGGGATTTAGGGATGGGGGAAAGGGTCTGGGTACTGGGCACTGCTCCAGGTGGGCAGGAGGAGGTTGCCCTGCTCGGGGAAGGCATGCCTTGCCCCGCTGTCTGCTTCGCTCCCACAGGCTTTGTGGTGCTGGAGGCACAGAGGGGCAGCCTGGGGGGCTGCACCCCTCAGCAGGTCCTGGAGCCCAGCCCCACACAGCCCCTGTCCCCACCGCCGCACACACGGGCGCCCATGGCTCCAACACACAACCTAGGTAGGGTTTTATTGTGCAGACAGAGGAACACTCCTGGATGATAAGGTTTTTTTTTTCATCGTTGTTGCTTTTCACAGGGTTCTCTTTTTTCCCCCGTTTTTTTTTTCTTTTCCCTTAACAGAATTTCTCTGACGACAAGCTGTGGAAACAACTACAAATGTTCACAAAAAAATGAGACTCGAGCCGCGTCCACGCTCTGCCGCTGGGCTCTGCGCCTGCCCTGGTGCTCGCCAGCACGCCCAGGGAGCTGGGCACAGCCAGGCCTCAGCTGGGCACGGCCTCAGCAGCACTAGACAGCAAGCAAGCAGGCAGGGATGGGCAGGCGCCTGCCCTGGTGCTCGCCAGCACGCCCAGGGAGCTGGGCACAGCCAGGCCTCAGCTGGGCACGGCCTCAGCAGCACTAGACAGCAAGCAAGCAGGCAGGGATGGGCAGGGGATGGGCACCGGGGTAGGAAGCAGCTCTGGAGAAGAGCAAGGAGTGGGGAGCAGCTGCTGTGTATTGCTCTAAGCCGTGGTGGCACAGCCCGGGCTGCACAGGAAGCACAGCTGGGGTTCAGCCCATGGACCTGGATGCTCCTGCCTGCATCTTCCCTTCGCCGTGCCCTGCCCTGGGGRAGGCTCCTCGGGCTCCCGTGGGCATCGGGGCAGCCCTGGGCTGGCGAATCTGGGCTGTGCTGGGCATCCCTGTCCCTGCTCTCACCAACCCCAGGCACCATCCTGGCCTTACTGAGGTTGTGGGCTGCCCTCAAGTCCTTTTCTGCTCTTAAACGGAGATGGGGAAATGCTGAAAGGGAGGAGGGAGAAGGGAGGGGGCACAGGTGCTCCTCCCAGGGGCATGGTGGGATTCGAGGGAGACTGCTCTGCCTCTCCATGAGGAAAGACTGGGGTCCCCAGACATTCCCTCAGGGAAGACAAGGGGGTGCAGAGTAGTCCCTATGGAGACCCTGGGGTCAGAGTCCGAGGGGAGCCCCCTCCCCACCAGCCAGCCTGGGCACAGCTCTGGGGACCCTGGAGAGGGGAGTGGGGCTGTGGCTAGCTCAGAGAGGCTCTGCTTGCCTCCACTGGTGCTGGCAGCAATTCTCTCGTCACAGCTAAGGGCTGGTCCCCAGGGGGAGTGGGTGATGTCTCTGGCTCGGGCAGCCCAAAGGTACCAGATGGTGTCTGCAGGAGGCCTCGCTTCCCACTCCGCTGTAAGAAACAGATTAGGAAAAACTTGTTGCCGAAGCACATTCTCACCGAGCCCGATCCCAGGGCCCCAGGACAGCCCTAAGGAGGCAGGGGGCTGTTTGTGGTGTCTCCTAAACCCRCTCCCCCTCTCCTCCCCTCCTGCCAGGCCCAGCAGCATCCCGTGGCTCCTCTGTTCACTGAGACAGGACTCATTCTGTGCCCCTCCCAGCTGTGCCAGCTCAGGGTGAGAGGAGCAGGGTGAGGAATCAGTCACCCGGCTGGCAGGCAAGGCAGGTGGGGACACCAACAGCCCTGTCACCTCCAGGGGCTGTGGGCACAGCACCCACCATGGGCACCCTCCACACGCTCTCGCACCACCCCTCTCTCTTACCTGCCGATCCAGCTGTCTTTCCCCAGYTGAGAACAGGCAAACCCCAAGAGTTAAAGGGATGGAACAAGCGAGGCTGAGGCCTCAGTGCTCCCAGCACAAGCAAACCAGCCAGCCTACAGAGCGAGGAGGCATGATGGGAGAAGCAACGCTGCCTAGCAGAGCCACCATGCTTCGGAGCGGGGCGCGTGTGCGTGGGATGGCGGGCCTCGGCACGGGACGGTGGATAGCGTTAGATATACGGCTAAATAGAGATAACACAGAGAGGTTTCACGGCTTCCAGACGCTTCAGCTTCTCTTTCCAGGGGCTGCGAGGAAGGCGGGGTGGCTGAGGTGCTCGGTGTGTGCGTGCGTGTGTGTRCGAGCGCTGTGTGTGTGTGAGTGTGAGTGTGTGCGGGTGTGAGTGTGCTTTGCCTTTCACAGGGACACGAAGTCCACGGCTTGCAGGAGAGGCAGGGAAAGGAGCAGCAGCAGGAGCCACGAGGTGTTCTGGATCAAGAGGCTGAAGCCGGCGCATTTCTCCAGTTTGTCTGTGAGGAGAAGGAATGAGGAGGGAGAGAAGAGAAACCATGAAATCCTTCAGGGACTGGGCTTGGGCTGGGTGCTTTGGTGGTGCTGGAACCCAGCTTCTTGACTTTGCTCTGCCACAGAAATGCAGCAAGTCCTGCTCTGGCCTGTTTCCCTCCCAACACATAGCAGCAAAGATTTTTTGGGACCCTGAAAAGCATAACCCTGCCTGTTCCTGACTGAAGTGGCAAATGGATGGGCACCCGGTGAGATGAAGGCCTCTGCAACTGGAGAACTGCTCCTGAGGGATGTAGGTGTGGAAAACCCTCACTGTCCTCTCTGTGGGAGGATATCTAGGCAATGTGCCTGAGGTGGGACCCAAAAGAGGCAGGAAAAGCRGAGTGAGATGGGGCAGAGTGAGCCCTTCTGTGGGATGAAGCCCATCTGRAGGGCATGTAAAGGTCAGGACACATTTATGGAGCTCAGGAAGGATCTGGGKACACCACAGGGAGTTGTGGTGTTCTCTACAGGCCTAGTCAAGCCAAGGAGGAGGTGGGAAGGGCTGCAGCTGGGTGCCATTGCCTGTCTCACCTTTGATAACAGTGATGTTCCTTATCTGGTTGCCGGTGTAGTCATTGGTGGCCTTCAGCTCGCACATGTAGATGCCCTCATCGCTGGTGGTGAAGCTCTGCAGGTGGAGGCACACCAGGTTCCTCTGCATGGTGACATTGGCTCGGCTCCGGTAGATGTTCTCGGAGACACTGATGGTGCTGTGGATGACGTGCTTCCTGTTGTCCTTGGTGATGCTGAACTCGTAGGTCAGGGGGTTGTCGGTTTTGTTCTCATAGCGACAGTCCACGCGCAGGTTCTGGCCCAGCAGGCAGGCACTCAGGTCCTTGATCATCTGGCAGTGGGCGGCCTGGAGGACTGGGAGAGGCAGGAGGGGGTTGGAGAGGGAACRGCGAGCTCTGGGGGTGCCCATGCAGCCTCCAGGCTGCTCTGGGCCGAGCTGGCTGGGGAGCAGGGAGGGATGTACCTGTCAGGATGACAGCAATGCCCACGGTGGGGTTCATCTTGCTGCTGAGGTGCCCGGTGGAGGCTGTCTCTGAGAGGGGAACCTGGGCGGGGGGACAGAGAGGAAGTTAGCCAGGCCATTGCCCCACAGATGTGGTCACTCGGTGGTGCAGGCATGGCACAGGCTGCCCTTCATGCACAAACAATGCTCTGGTGCCTCCTCCTCCTCACCATGGTTCTGATTCACTGCACAGAGCCCGGCTGGTGCTGCAGCCAGCTGGGAATTGCTGTGTGTCTGCCTAGCATCACCCATCCACATCCTCAGGCCCCATCCACATCTTATTTTCCYTGTCCAGATCCCCCCCTAGCAGACATTAAATGAGCATTGCCAGACCTGCAGCAAGGCCTGCATGCTCTGCCTTCCCCCCGTTCTACCCAATGGCCAGCCAAGGTTYGGGCAGGTGAAATCAGGCTGAACCCCTTGACCAGAGGTCCGTGGCTCACRGTGAGGGGGCTGCCAGGTGAGGGACCCGGTCTCGGGGCCGGCGGGYGCCCGCCCTGCCAGCGCTCCCGTGGCTCCAGCGGGTGAGCTCAGCAAGGATGAGTCACTGCGATGCAGGGAGGGAAAGGGGCCAAAAGCAGCGAGGAAGAGGGACACAGCAGCTGGACAGGGAGCCAAGACCGCCAAAGGATGGCACAAAACCTCCAGGAGCTGAGCTCAGCCTGCCTGGCCGCAGGCTGGAAGGGGTTTGAGTGGCAGCATCCCCTCACTGGGTCCCGGCCCGGTGCCTGTCTTTCTCCAGGCTGTGAATGCGGGTATGGGGCCGTGATGTGCCATCAAAACACCAGGGCTGCCKATTCCAGCCGTCCCAATGCGGCCACAAGGAATTAATTAAAGGTTTGCAGCTTGGCCAAGCAGCCGCGTGGGGAATCCAGCCGCAGACATGCGGAATGGAGCGACAGGGTGGGGGAGCAGCGAGGCAGCCGCCGGGATGAAGGACGCAGCGAGCAGCCCGCAGTCAGCCCTCCATGTGGGGCCAGCTCCAAGAGGGGGAGCTGATAGACCACCCCTTCGTGACTCCAAGCTGGCAGAGGGGAAAACAGACCCTCTGTTCCTTCTGAACCTGGCAAAGCACACAGGGAAGAGCTAGGAATTGCCTGTACCACAGCCAGTTGGATTTTTCTATTAAGCAATTTTTGGGTCTTTCATATAACGTTCTAAGAGGAAATACCAAACCCATTTGCTCACCCTGAAGCTCTCAAAAATCTGTTTATCCAGAACCCTAAACCTTGGCCAGGAAGAAAAATTCCCTTCTGTCTGATCTTGACAACTAAGAGGTTGCCAGTGAGGCAGATGCTTGAACCTCTGGATTCCTAGAAACTGCCCCCCAGTCCTCTGCTTTGTCATTTCCCAGAATCAACCTCCTCCTTTTTGAATGTCCTGGGACACTATCTAGGTCATAGGCTGGCTTTCCTCCAGAAAATCGGTGCCAATAAGCCCCCAGAGAGGGGGGGGGTCTTCCTCCCATCAATGTACCCAAGCACTCAGATTCTCCAGCCTCTGCGATGACAGCCCTTGGACCCCTCTTTTCCTCCTGACAGCAGTGCTGGGAGCAGAGCACGGCCGGTAACTCTCCCTCCTGCATGATCCCAGGGGTTTGGCGTAGGGACAGGGCTCAGGAGGACGGTGGCATTGAGGACGGTGGCATTGAGGACGGTGGCATTGGGGGGGCTCCAGCTCTTGCGGGGCAAAGTTCCCGGCACGGTGACCACTTGCTCAGCCTCACACCGTGGCGGTACCTACCCCCTGTGCCCACCAGACTGACAGGCTAAGGGTGACAGACGAGCTGCTGAGATGGGGACGGAGGCGTGCAGAGCCAGACTGGTGGGCTGAGAGAACTCCAGAGCCGAGGAACCTGCCTGTGCCGGGGGTTGGCTGCCAGCAAAGGGGGTGCTCGGGGATGCGGTGCGCAGGGAAGAGGGATGAAGCGAGGGGCAGGAGGGCTCGGGATGGGCGACATCCCCCGCTGCAGCAGCGCGGAGCGGGARCGCGGCTGCGGTGCGGGCGTGCGCGCGGGCGCGCCCACCGGGAATGCCGCAGTCCCGAGCCGGGGTGGGGGGTACCGGCAGCGTGGCGAGAAGCGGAGCCCGTCCCCTCCGCCAGCGCGCTCCGTCCGGCCGAGCATCCCCCGGGCGAGGGGCGAGATGCTGCCGGTGCCAGCGCCGCGCCCGGCGGCTGCGGACCCTCCCCGCGCCCGCAGCCCCGCGCCGTGCCCCGAGCCCAGCAGCCCATCCCGCCCCGGCGGGGTGCGGGSCGCTGCGGGCGGTCGGTGCCTACCTGCGGGCGCTGTCCGGTGCTGCCCGCTGCCTGCGGGGCTGCCGGCGCTGTCCGGGGCTGCCCGGCGGGCTGTGGGCGCGTCGCTCCCGCAGTCTGGGCAGGGCTGGGCGGGCGGACCCAGCGAATGGGGACCGGGAGGCGTCACTGAGGCTCGGCCCCCGGCCCTGCGGCG
This sequence comes from Malurus melanocephalus, assembly GCF_030028575.1. NCBI lineage: Eukaryota > Metazoa > Chordata > Aves > Passeriformes > Maluridae > Malurus > Malurus melanocephalus. Next base: position 181,556 of record NW_026624008.1, on the reverse strand, counting down.
GGGGGCGGTGCGGGGGGGCCCTGCCTCTGCGGGACTCGGACACCCCCGCCCCGGACAAGGGGCGCGCACTGATGCTGAGGGTCCTGTTCGACCCCCCTTATGCTCCCCAGGAAAGGCGAYGCATCCCATTGCCATGGGAACATCATTTTGCGGAAGAGCTGCCAACCTTCATCCTCCCCGGCAGCGTGGGWGGTGTTTTGCTGGGAAAGGAGGATGGTTGGGAAGGGGAAAAGGAGCTTGGCGTGGGCTTTGCTGAGGAGGGGGCAGGTGCCATCAAAGAGGCCACCCTGCACCAAGTCACCAAAGGCTTGTGTGACACACATCTCCTCCATGTGGGAAATCATGGAGGGAAAGGCAGGACACACAGCTGAATCAAAGAGTCACAGTATCTTTAAGGTGGGAAACTCCATCGAGATAGCTCCAACAGCTATCCCAGCACTGCCAAACCCACCACTAAGCCATGGCCCCAAGTGTCACATCCACAATCTCTGCCCGTGATGCCACTGGCCACAGACCTTCAGCTTCAGGCCCAGGTCTAATGACAATGAGGACACACTGAGGTTTTGCTCCACACAGGCTCCCATCAGTAAATGTTTGAGAAGGGGATAAGCAGAGCTGCTTCTGCACAGTCAAAATGGCTTTGGATCCAGAAAGCAGCCTGGGACAAGACCTTCCCTGCTCTCAAGCAGAGTCGTGACAGGAGAGGAGGGCAGCATCAGGGAGCTGTTTTCCCCAGGAATTTGGGTTCAGAGGTATCCCAGAAAGGCACAGAAATACACAGAATGGCCTGCCCCATCCTCACCTCCTCCCACACCCTGGCTGGGCTGTGCTAAAAGGGCTGACACTGGGAAAGTTGATACAAAAGTCATGTTCTGCTCCAGCAGAACCTGATCTCAGGTGACACTAGAGTGCTGAGGTTTTGCAAGCTGGCTATGCAGGGGGTTTTGCTAATTCTACAAAAGCCTGGATCTGGCTGCTCGCTCACTGCGTGGGCTGCAGGTGCACTGGCCCAAAAGGGCACAGTCCCCCAAGCTGCCTGGGGGGGSCTGTGGTGCCCTGGGAGTGTTCAGCAGGGTCCCAGAGTGCTTCCATGAGGAGGGCAAAGGTCTGATCCTGTCTGCTGTGGCAGCTGGTGTTGAAGGCACTGTGGCAGCACAATGACACACCAGACTGCTGGCCCAGGATGGCTCAGACCGGGCCAGCATGAGATGGCATGAGAGGCATGGCAAACTGACATGGAAAGATATGGAGACTGGGAGCAGATGGATGCAAGGCAAAGAGACAGACATGAGRCATGCTGCAGTGCTGGCAGAGTGGAAAAATTGCAAGCACAAGGTCTGCGTCCAAACACAGCTGTGATGTGGGGCAGCACATGTAACCATGCACACACACACATACACACACACACACACAGGCCCTTTTCACACTGAGCCTCACATCTCCCCCAGCGGTGTATCCTCCCCATYCCCACCCTCACCCCCAGCTACCCCATATGGAACCAGGGAATTCAACCTCCAAGGACTGGTTTTTGGAGGTATGCAGTGCTCCAAGTCCCACTGCAAGATATTTGGGCTTCCTTTCACTCTCTGGCTGCAGTGCTGTGGAGGCAGGCGTGAGTATGCAGTTTCTGGGCAGTGCTGGCAGCCACTGTCCTGCCTAGGTATTTGCAGGAGGCTCCTTGCAGAGGTTTTCCCTCTGGATAGTCCTTTTGCTGCAGATTGCAGCCTGGCTGCTATCCATAAACCAGAGAAAAGCACCCCCTAAGTCACACCTAATGCAGAGGCCTCTGGATRGAGGCCAAAGGAAAGGGGGGGAGGAGAAAACCTAATAATGACAGAGCAGTGGAGAGGGGGGCAGGCGGTGTTTGCAGTGGCAGGTGTCAGTCAGGGAGACAGACAGCAAAAGGGACAAGGAGGCAGCCAAACAGGCACAGTGCAGCACAGCAGTGCAGACACCAGCAGAGCAAGTGGATGCGGCAGGGCAGACGGACCAGCAGAGGCAGGGCACAGGCAGCTTCCCTGGGACCTCAGCCCAGTCAAACTGCCCCTCGATCCTCTCTGGAGAGGATGTCCCTGTGGGGAGATTCACAGCTCCCAGTAGCTCAGTAGCCKCTGAGGCAGGCTGGCAGCAGAGGCTCAGAGGGGCACCATGACTCGGGTGTCTGGTGATGCTGCAGCAATTAAAACCTGGCCTTGCCCAAGGACATTGTGCTGCAGGAGACACCCTTGTAGGAGAAAGGTGGATGCACATCCTTCCCAAGAGGAAAATCTCTACCCTGCCCTCAGCCTATCCCAAACACAGGAATTGCAGAGTCTCTCCCTTTCCCTCCTGCTCATGAATCACTGCACAGCAGCACACCCTGGTCCTGCTCAAAACAATGCCCACGCAGCAACCATTTGCTTCCACACTGCCAGTTGCTGGGGAGAGGAGATGTAAGGACATGGACAACRGGACCTGAGGGCAGCAGCGCTGTGGGGAGACCCCTGACACCCACTCCAAGGCCACTAGTGCTGGGGAGTCACAGCATGGACAAGTAAGGGAGGGCATCTGGGAATCAGTGGTGGATCTGCAGAGATCACAGCCCTGAGAGTGGCTGATGCTCACCTGCCCCACAACTCAGCCCCTGCCCCAGGGACAGGAGGCATGCAAAGGGTTTATTCTTCACTCTACTAAGCCAAACCCAAGTCCTTCCCACCCGGTCTTTGAGGGACAAGGAAGGGAGGCWGCAGAAGAGCTGTGCCCTTGATTGGAGGGACAGAATGGCCCTCGGGAGCTCAGTGAGGCCCCACAGATGCTAAATGTAGCATGGCCCAGATATGAAGCCCCTGGGCTTTGTGGCGGTGCTGCACAGAGCAGGGGTGGAGGAGACTGTGCTCCCCTGCTTCCTGCAGGCAGCACGAAGCCATGGAAAACAGGGGCAGGCAGGACTCCGGCTGCAGCACCGGCCTGGGGTCTCTACCTGCTTTGTGCCTGTGTCCTGCACAAAGAGAACCCCACAGACTGAAGACTTCAGTCTAACACTGATCAGGGCTAAGGAGCGCCTGTGAGCAATCAGCTCTGGCCCTGCACTGACACAATTGCCAGAAAGAACATCCCTCCCTTCCCTCTGTTCCTCCCTGTTTGCTGCACAGTGTGTCCTGTAGCTTCTTGTAGCCCTGGGCTCTGTGCTTACATCCAGTCATACAAGTGCTCCAAAGTGGGAATTTTGTCATGGGGGCTTCTCTGGGAGGCTGCCAGCACTGAGTATTCACTGCAGTGTGGGGTCCTCCATGGTAAATACCTGCTGGGATCCACCAGATAAGAGCCCAGCATGCAGTTTTCCTGCCCAAGCAGGAAATCCATCTGGAGGGGTGGGTGATATCTCTCTGCCTTCAGCCCAAGACCACTAAAATCTCCTTGCAAGAGCCTCCTTGCAGGAGCTGAGCCTGGAAGAGGAGGTTGACTGAGGTAGAGAGCTCTTAGTTTGCTCCATCTGCTCTCCAGACTGAGTGGGAAGGGTGCTTGGCTGCCTGCTCCAGCCTCCTCCTCACCGCCTCCCATCGCATCCTGTCAGTTCTTGGCAGGGGCTGGGTTTTTTTTGGGAGAGCTGCTTTCTGCACAGTGCCCTGCAAACCTGGTCTCTGCTGAGCTGAGAGGGAGACTTATCCCTGGGGGCAGGAGAGGAATCTGTGCCAGCTGAGCTGGGCAGGTTTGGCAGGTGACTCCTGGCTCAGAGTTTGCAGATCTGTCTCTTACCTGCTGGGTCAGTGGTCACAGGACCAAGCTCTTTGCAAGGTGCCACATCCCATGCACTCTTTGGACAGGAATGAATATGGACAGAGAGTTGGAAKTGGGAAAAGCTGCCACTTCAGGTGRTGAAAYTTCCCTCCTTCTCCTGCTGAACACCTGTGACACACCACCACCCCCACTCCCTTTAAAATGGGGAGGTCCTGTGGGTGCTGGTGCCAGATTGTACAGCATTAGAAGWCCCTGACAGGGAGCTGATTCCCAGATAAACCTTAAGCCCCTTTGTTATAGGGRAATTTGCTCACCTTGGAAAGGTGAAGCTGCTGGACAAAGAAAGTACTATGGAACACAGCACCATTTCTGCCGCTCATCCCCAGCCATGCTTTTGACTGTCTCAGGAGAGATGACTAATGCAAGTTACAGAAAATGGAAATAGCTTCCTTGATTTTTCTTTTCCTCTCTGCTGGGCCTTAAGGAATAGAAAGTGTTTATTAGCATTCCTTATTTATGAAGGAACCATTAAGCTGAGTTGGTTAACTCTCACCACACAGGTTCCTAGGGACAGCACCAGAGAGGAAGCAGCTGCCTGCAGGGTCTCCCTGTGCTCTGAGCCAGCCAAGAAGCCCCAGACTCTTCAGAGAGGCAGCTTAAATACAGTCTACAGCTAAACATAGCCTACAACTTCCTCCTGAGGGGAAGCACTGATAACTGCTCTTGGATGACCAGGGACAGGACTTGAGGGAATGACTGGAGCTGTGCCAAGGGAGATTTAGGTTGGATATTAGGAAAAGAGGGTGCTGGGGCACTGAACAGGCACCACAGGAAACARTCATGGTCCCAAGGCTGCCAGAGCTCCAGGTGCGCCTGGCCAGCGCTCTYAGGGAGAGAGGGGAATTGTGGGGCTGTGCTGTGTGGACTCAGTGACCCCTCCCAATCCAGAATATTCCACGATTCCATGACAAATAAAGGCAGTTTTGCCCCTTTGTGGCACTACACAGGGCTCAGTCCTACCCTGAGGCTGTCAGGAGCCCTGGCTGTGACCGGACAGTGCTGGCAGGGCCGAGGCTGTGGCTGCACACACAGAGCTTCCCTTGAGCAGCCGCCAGCTGCTCGTGCACTGGGGTTTGTGTCATGAGCTCCAGCGCTCCCTCCTCTCCCCATTGTTAGCAGGGACAATGGCAGCATGTGCAGGGCTGAGGGCAGAAGGGCTTTCCCTGCTCCCCAAGGAGCCCTCCTGCCCCAGCCATCACGGAGTGCCTGGAAGAGGAGGAGGCAGCCGTGCCTGCCCACACCCTGGGCTGTGGCTCCTCCAGGCACTCGGCCAGCCCTGCTCTCTGCATGACCCTTCTCAGCATCACACCCCAAACACCAGCAGCTCTCCAGCCACATCAGCCTTTTCTGCTTTACTTGGGCACTCAGGGATCCTTCCCAGTCCGTGTTTGGAGCAGAAGGGATTTTCAAGTGCTTTGCAAGCAGCTCAATACCCAGAGTTGTCTGTTTGTGCTTTAGGCTGGAGAACCCACACGTGTGTATGCTCACTGCAGAGCAGGGAGCCCAAGGCCCCCATCCATCCTATTACTCCCCTCAGTGATAGAAAGTGGGTCACTTCGCATCCCTGGGGAGCAGCTTTGCTACAGAAAAACACACCCTAAGAAATAACTTCCTTTATTTCAGTCCAGGCCAACCATCTGATTGGAAATATTATTGCAGGAGGGATTGTGGATAGAAACAGCACTGTCATAAAGAAGCTCTGAGCTTTAGAAAGGAGAATCCCACTGTTAGAAAAAACTTAGAAATGAAAGGGGGAAAAAAACCCAGGTTTGTAGCAGTGAGAATTTACCCAGGCAGATGATGAGACATGAGTGCTCCTTGCTCTGAGCTGTTAYTCTCTATTATCATTAATTATTTATCTATTACTATAAACAATTACTTATCTATTCATTATTATCTACAGCACTTAAAACTCAGCAAATGGAGGTGCTGGCACTTGAAGRATGCCTTAAGTTAGACCAAGAAGGACAAGAAAGATGAATAAAACCAGAATGGCACTCTCCTGGTGCAGAGGAATTCACAGCTGGCTGTGCCTCGTACCAACACCAAGAACAAACAAGAAATAGCAACGCATGTTTAATCAATCTCTTACATTTTAAAATCTTCATTGCAAAGAGCAAACAGCTCCTGTCTGTGTTTAAAGGAAGAAATCTCTCCTTGTGGCTCAGGGAGCTCCAGCATGTTCCAAAGCAGAAGCTACACAGCACCGGGTGTAACATTTACGCCTAAGGGGTTTGGGATCCTGCCAGCCAGCACTTGATTACAACTCACTCTACTTTTCAGAAAATTTACAGAGATCTGCCCATAAAATGTCAGCTAGGCAGTGGCGCCTACCTGGACACCAAAATATGATAACACAGCTGCATTTAGGAGCACTAAGGATTGGACAACACCTCATGACATGACAGTCTGCAGCTGCAGATGAAAATGTTAAAAAAATACAGTACAATCRTATGTGCATGAGAGAAGAAAAATGCTGTATGAAAAATTGCAAAATAGAGACTGAAAAAGCATTTTATTGGTGGAAAAGAAGGTRGAGGAAAAGTAAAAATGGCAGTCACAGCTGCAGTTCCTGGAGAGAAGAGTTTTGTGCATGCTGAGATCCAGATGTGTTCTCCCCAGTGAAGATGCTGTAAAAAAAAAAAAAAAAACCAAACAGGTTGAGAGACAAGACCACCATAACTTTTCTACACAATCTGCTAAAAAATCTGCCAATGGTTTTCCTAGAGTACTTCTGTTTTTTCCTTCCAACATGTTCACCCCATGCTAACATACTTCCAAAAGCTTCTTCCTGTACTTCACAATTTTCCTCAGATTTCACCCCAAAAGGTTCATTTTGTACACTATATATTATCTCAGATTTATCCACAAAATATTCTCTAAGGAGTTATCCAACTTTTCCCTCCAAAACCTTGTTTCCCTCAAAATTTACCTCAGATTTCACCCCAAAATGCCCATTCTGTCCACTATAGATTATCTCAGATTTTACCCCMAAAATATCACCTACAGAGGAGCTCAGCTCTTCCTCACACATTCTTTATTCTCTCCCTGACAGATTTTACTTCAAAACAACCTCTGGCTCTCACTTCGAAATTCCCTCAGCTTTCCCCGTGAAGCTGTTGTGTCCTAGTTGAACTATCCCTCACRAAGTGCACCAAAACACCCTGCTGCCTTCTAAATCCGCTGCCCAACACTCCCTCCCTCTGCAACACCCCCAAATCTGCCCCAGAACCGTTGTAATGCATTTTCTCGAACCGCTCGGAGCGCCCTTCGCCGGCTCCCGCCTCAGGGACCGCGGCTCCGACGGCTCTGAGGGCGCTGAGGGCTCTGAGGGCGCTGAGGGCGCTGAGGGAAGCGGCGGGAGGCGCCCCCTTGCGGGGCGGGAAAAGCTGCGCGGCAGCGGCACAGCCCCGGCCCGCCCCGTCTCCCTCAGAGCCCGCCCAGTCTGGCTAATGGCACCTTTATGGCCTCCCGGTGACCCTCGAGGGTCCGCAACGACACTCGGGGTGCCTGCTTCTGCCTCAGTGACACTCGGAACACCTGTTTCTGCCTCAATAATACTCGGAGCACCTGTCTCTGCCTCAGTGACACTCGGAATCCCTGCCTCTGCCTCAGTAATACTCAGAACCCCTGCCTCTGCCTCAGTGTCCCTCATGGCCCTCAGCGAAACTCGCGACACTTACTTCTCCCTCAGTGACCCTTACGACACCCTAGTGACACTCGGAACACTTGTCTCTCCCTCAGTGACACTCGGAACCCCTGCCTCTGCCTCAGTGTCCCTCCTGGCCCTCAGGGAAACTCGCGATTCCTGATTCTTATACCTCAGTGACGCTTGGAGCACCCATTTTCTCCCTCAGTGACCCTCGTGGCACCCTAGCGACACTCGGGGCACCTACCTCTGCCTCAGTGACACTCAGAACCCCTGCCTCTGCCTCAGTGTCCCTCATGGCCCTCAGCGAAACTCGCGACTCCTGCTTCTCCCTCAGTGACGCTCGGAGCACCCATTTTCTCTCTAGTGACCCTCATGGCATCCTAGCGACACTCGGGGCACATTCCTCTGCCTCAGTCACACTCGGGGCACCTACCTCTGTCTCAGTGACACTCGGAATCCCTGCCTCTGCCTCAGTGTCCCTCATGGCCCTCAGTGACACTTCTCCCTCAGTGACACTCGGGGCATCCATTTTCTCCCTCAGTGACCCTTAGGACACCCTAGTGACACTCGGAACACTTCTGCCTCAGTGACACTCAGGCCACCTGCTTCTCCCTCAGTGACACTTAAGGTACCCATTTTTTCCCTCAGTGACCCTCATGCCGTCCTAGCGACGCTCAGAACACTTGTTTCTGCCTCAGTGGCACTCGTGGCACCTGCCACTCCCTCAGTGACGCTCGGAGCACCCACTTTCCCCCTTAGTGATCCTCATGGCACCCCAGTGACATTCGCGGCCCCTGTGTCTGCCTCCATGTCCCTCATGGCCCTCAGTGACACACGGGGCACCCACGTTGCCCCTCAGTGTCCCTCAAAACCCTTCAGTGACATTCAGGGAACCCAAATACCCTTCAGTGAACCCCATGAACTCCTCAGCGGTGCACGGGGCATCTGCTTCCCATTCTGTGACAATATTCTGTTCCATTGTTAAAACTGAGCCCTGCGAGATAGTCAAAGTCCTGAAATAAATGTACAAACATGAGATTATAAAAAATAAAAATATCCTATTTATATTCATATGCCAGCTTAGAAACCTTTGGAACCTTCTCCACTTGTTGTTGCAAGGATTGACTTATTTACTATGTTTATTTACATATAAACAGGTGCTTGTGATGAGTCAGTTATGACATGATTTGTCATTTTACTCTTTCCATGGGATAGAATTTTTTATGCTGTGGGTTTTTTTTTTAGTGTCATGAATCTGTTTTGAAGAGATTCAAATTTTGGTCAAAAAATGTTGGGCGAGATACTCTGAAAAAGCAATGTTTTCTTAACTTAAGGGAAGTATTAATAGTACTTATTTATTTCGGAGATTACATATTAGTAAATGGAAAAAAAAAAAACCTGAAAGGGAGGTTTTTGCAACCAAAGGAAAATTAGAAAATTCTGCTGGTATAAATCAGAGGCAGGGATAAAAAGATAGGCAAAATGAGAAAGACAGGAAAAGAATTAGATGAATACCAGAGGAAAACATTGCTATTATAATCATGCTCCACACAGGCACAGGGGAGGCTGTACTTGCAAACACACACTTAACAAAGCGGGATTTACTAAGCACCACAAACAACATAACCTGCTGTTTACTACAAGAAGAGTAAACAAACGCTAGGAACCTACCCACGGCTTCTTTTCATGCAATTCCTCTCTATGTGCTGGCAGGCCAGGGCTGCATTTCTGAAAATATATTGGAAATAAATCACAAGAAGCTCCATTCAGAGGAAGCAAAGCRTTGTAAATATGAATTAATCATGTGTGAAGGGCCAACAAAGACAGCCCATGTGTCCTCCTCACGCAAGGCAATGATTTTATAGAGCCAGCCTCTTCCTCTTAATAATACACGGATTGCTTTTGCCTGGAGAGACACGAGGGARTCAGAATCCCAGAATGGTTTGAGTTGGAAGGGRCATTAACGCTGATCTTGTTCCARCCCCTGCCATGAGCAGGGACACCTTCCCCTAGTGCAGCTRCTCCATGCAGGGAATTTACAGGGAAAGCAGTAAAAGGAATGGTGAGAAAGGGCAGCAAAAGCAGGGTGTGATTCCTCAAAAGAACCACGAAATGGCAGCATTGCCCTTCGTTTTGGGCTGGCGCRCACCCCTGCTGGTGTCCCAGCAGCTTAGTAGATGAAATGATGAAAAGAGCAACACAAGTCCTGAATGATGTGCATGGAGAGTGCAATGGGCTCTTCTAAGTTTTATGGTTGCACCAAACAGGCTCTAGTGAGGATTGCTGGCAGGGAGAGAGTTATAGAATCACTGGAAAGCCAGACTGGGAGAGCCTTTAAATAACACACAAGTCTTCCTTCTCTGTCCCAGGCTTTTCAGAATGAGCGATGTTGCTGGCACACCTRTGTGTGGTGGTGGAGGAGTGAGGGGCTTAGAACTGGGAGCTCTCCTGGATTGTTTTTCCAGGCCTAATATGTCCATCKTCTGCAAGTGTTGACCTTTGACCCTGTCTGGATGGCTGTAGACCTCAGAGTCGTGCTGTGCTTCCTGCCTGGCTGCAGCTCAAGCTACCTTGACCTACAAAATCATTTCCAGCCTGTTGCTAAACACAACAYGGAACTGTTCATTGATCACTTAAATGTTTTCCAGTCTCCCATCTAGCCAAACTCTGTCTCTTTGGCACCACTTACCGCTCAGAAAACCACAGCTAGCAGAAAAAACATTTTTTCCTTGTTTACAAAATAAGAAGTAAAGAATGATTCTCTGCTTCAGAGGCCTGGGGACCTTGTTTGCCCTCCAGCCTGGAGTGAGWTTTTATGGGCAGCTTTATAAACCCCTGCACAGCCACCTCTGCAATGCTGACAGACCTTTCAGTGTAGCTGGTTTAACGCCTCTGCTCTGACAGCAGCGCCACTGTGGATCTCAGGGACAGCAGCAGAACAGACAGACATTTTTGGCTATTGGCAGGCTCGTGTGTTCTGCAGAAACAGAACTAAGCGAGTGGAGCCCTTTCAGTGTCTTGATGGGGAGGGGGAAGGAATTCAGCATGAACAAGGCAAACCCGTTCCAGTCCTGCCAAWGCTGCTGTTTTGCTCTGAGTTTCTGAGGCAGAAACTTGGTACAGAGGGAAGGGAAAAGTGCTGGGGTGTGCCTTGTCCTAGAGCTGTCACCAGGAGCRTTCAGTCACCAGTGTCACAGCACTGAGGAACCTGCAAACCCCTCAGTGTTCCCTGTGCCCTCTGGCATGTGTTCTTCTGCAGGCTTTGGTTCTTCCTTATCATAAATCCTGTAGGATTTAACTTCTAGCTACTGATCCTTTTGACAGTAATGGACCATTAAATAACTAGACATAAAATTGAAAGTGTAAATCCCTCTGCCTTGGGGAATTAGAAAGCAGGTTTAGGATGCAGGCCATAAAATGCAGGAGTTCATTGTAATCACAAACGAGGCCTGATTAACTCTGCCTGCCCAGCAGCCTGGTCTGTGCCAGCTGATGAACGTGAGACCAGGAGCTGAGACTGGTGCTACAGRACATTTGCAAGTGCCAGGGGAAAGCCTTTAGTCTTGGAGCTTGAGCTTGTTTATCCCATTGCCAGGGCCTTCCCTGTAAGCCAGTGAGGGAGTCTGGGCTGCTGAGGATTTCTCTCCAGACACTGATGCTGCACTGATTGGAAATTTGGTGTGTTTTCCTTTGTTGAGACAAGGTGAGAAGGGAAGACCAAAGGTGAAGGTGCCTCTGCCCCTGGGGAGCAGCATCAGGAAGAAGGATGAGGTGATGGAGGAGCTCTGTRGTTTGGTGTGTGCCAAGTCCAGTTCCCAGCTCTTTCTCTAGTGACATCACAGGGCTCCACTCTGTGTCTGTGGGAGTAAGTTTGCTTCTCTCTCTCTTCACTAGACCTTGAGATCAGTACCCACTGATTAAAAAAGTTAATTACCTTCCTCTTGCAGAAATGACTCTGCTTTCAAGGTCTCCCAGGCCCTTAATTGAGCATCTTTCTTTGAAAGAACTTTTGATTGAATTTCAGTGAGTCACTGTTAGAGCCACGATGGCCAGGTCAGAGGGGGATGCCTTCAGGGAGCCAGCTGGGCTCTGCATGTGGTGRATGGAGTGATCCCAAACTGCTCAGGAATAAGTGACTGCATCAGAGAGGAGAGGTGTGTGTGTGCTCTGGCATTTCCCTCGTTTCTCTGGATCTCGTGGCCACGCTCCTGAGCTGGGACCCTGTGCCATTCATCATGCCAGCAGCACAAGAGTAACTGGGAAAAGTGTCTGGAATTTATCACCGGTGGCAGGAGCTTTTGTCTGTAATAAAAAACATTTTCCCCCTCCTCTCTTTTAGTGCTTTTCTCCTTCCCTTCTCTCATTATTATTATTAAGAAGCTTAATGCCATATGTCTTGCTGTTTCATAAATAACCCCTGTAATCAAACAGCACTGGGTAAATGGGCAGTCCAGCTTGTGCAATTTGTTTGACAAAATGAATCCAGAAGAATATGAGTCTGTGGAGGAAAGACAAATAGAGCAGCTTGGATGAATGTGTTAACCARGAGAAAAACGGCTTGGCAGAGCAGTTGATGCTATTTTTATCCATGCAAATGGAGTTCGGGGCTAATTTATTTAAAATACAACTAGAAGCTTGCCAGAATGGTCAGTGTCTCCTGGGATGGGGAGCAAGAAAGGTTCTCTGCCTCCTGGGGGCAYAGGGGGTGCAGCCAGCCTGGAGTGTGCTAAAGCTGCCAGGAGGAGGGCTGGGCCTGGAGCATCGCCCGGGTGGCAGCAAGGGAGAGGCTGGTGGTCCTGGCACCATCCATCCATCCTCAGGGAGATCCCAGAGCTACCTGAGGCTCCAGAGAGCCAGCTCCCAGCTGGTCATCACCCTGATAAAATCACAAAGAGACAGGGTTGGATCCAGGCATCTTCCTGAACAACTGAGCTGCTGCTCCCTGTCCCCTGCTCAAGATGACCCCGAGTATCCAAGTGACCTTCCTTGGGCAGGRGAAGCTGAGAGAAGCCTTTATCACCTCCTGCAAGGCTGTGTCTCTTCACCAGTGCTCTCTGCAGTCTCTTCCATAGCAAATCCATCCCAGAAGACAGAGAGAGCCTGGCTCAGCCTGGGAGGTGCTGCAACCTAGAGGAGAAATCCCTTCATTCCGCAGCAGGGCCCTGCCTGTCCCTGACCAGCAGGCGGTGATACAGGCTCTGCTGCCCGGCCGGGCTGGGGTGCGCAGATGAAGGGGAGCATTTTTCATTGATGAGAAGTATCTCATCAATGCTACTGCTCCCTGYATCTCCCCTTTTGTACACCTGCCCCGTGGCCAAGGCAGCTGAAGAGCTGAATTTTTAATCAAAGCAGTGAATGTGTTTCTAGGTAAGGGAGGATTGTGTATAGAGCATGTTTCCCTGCCTCCTCACCTCCTTCCTTCCCTCAGAGCACCTGAGGTGTCTTTGCTCTGACTTTGCAAGCACAACACTGCTTTAGAGGCTCGAAGGGAAGCCTGTGGGGTGATGTGCACACCGGGATGCAGGGGGGAAGCAGAGGCTGGGCCTGAGCTGTGTGCTGGAGCTGGAGGCAGGCGAAGCTGCAGTGCAGGTGGCTCACGTGTCGGACTGCACACATCCACAGCCAGGGATGCTGGCTCATTAGTCGAGGAAACACCTCTCTCCTGGCTGCTTCCCTCCCCCTCCTCCAAGTGGGAACACAGCCCCCATCCTTTTTCCCCATTCCTGGTGTGTATGAGTATTCTTTTTTAAGTGGCAAGCTGAATATTTTAAACAAACACTGCTTAAAATCTATAATTTATGGGCAAGGCTTCAGAAGAAGAGATCAGTCGTCTGTTGGTGCTGAGGGTGTCTCTCCATCTGCAGCAGCCCCCACTACTCTGTTCCCTATCAACTGGTGCAGCATAAGGGATTAGGCTTGGGCATGGCAGCACTGAGCAGTGCCCAGAAAATTCCCAACTCTAAATGAAGGGAAACTGGACTATCTTCTCTTGCAGGCAGAAGCAGCTCCAAGCCCTCCACCAGCGAGAGAGCCCTCCTGCTRGCCCACCTGGAAGCAGCTGGCTGGACCCCACATTTTGGCTCAGAGCTGGGCTGCTTGGCACAGCCCTTGGAGTGGGCAGGTAGGAATCTGCAGCCCCCCTTCAGCTCCCACCTTGCCCCTTACTCAAAAACTGAGGGAGTCAGGGCACAGGCAAGGAGACCGAGCTGGCAGAGGCTGAGCTCTCAAAGCTGGCAGGTCACACATGATGAGAAGCTGAATCAGGATCTGCACCTGAGCTCACAGGCACTGCTGGGCACTGTTAGAGCCCAGGTCACTGGGAGAACACCCTGCCTCTGCTGTCCTTCTCCTCTCTATGCTCCTGCATGTTCCCCAATGCACTGCATGTGGGAGGATTCCAGGCTTGTTCATTAATGGGAGTAGAGAGACTTTTTCTTCGATTAATTAATTTGCTGCTCTTCCCCATTTTCARGACCATCTTTTATTCATGGCCAAGTAGCTCAGACACCGCTGCTTGCTGCCTGTTCAGGATGCTGGCATTAATATTTCATCCCAGAGCCTGCTTGTGCCAAAGAGAGCTCATGTCCCATGCTCCTGCCTCTTCCYGTTGATCTGCTGCCCTGGCCCAGCTCACATTCCCCGCTTCCAGCCCCAGACTGGGTTTCCCTGTCTCTTCACCAGTTGCACGGCCTCTCCTCGGATTGTATTCCCTGGGAATTAAATGTGCCACACTTGGAGTTCAGTGCCTTTGTCTGCTGTGGCTCTGGGCAATCAGCCCTGCACAGAGGGTGTCACTGTGGGAATAATGGATTCTGGGAGCAACTTGTTGTGATATAAAGCAACAGGGAAAGGGGAGTGACTCTCATCCTGCTGTCCCCTCCCAGAAAAGCAGGATATATATTTCACTTGCTGGAGGAACAGTGTGGTGCTGTAGCTGCAATCTGGGAGAAAAGAAGGCTGCTGAAGGAAAAAAAMCCTGGCTTTACCTTCAAGGGGAGCAGCAGAAATGATGGAATGACATTCTCCTGCTTCTTCATGTCTCCCCTGGCTCCTGTACATGCACCCTCCGTCATTCCTTAGTTGTGCAGAGCTCCAAGGCCAGCAGCAGCCTTTGCCTGCATGCAGCTCTGCAGCCTCAGCAAGGCACCGTGTCTGAACGAGAGCAGGCCACAGTGCAGCTGTTTGGAGTGGCACTTCATTTACTGAATGGCAGCTCCATAATCCTCTTCAAATAAAAAGACTGTGGAGTCTCTGTACTGGGAGCTGATGGAAGGCTTTGCTCTCAGGCAGGTGGCACAAAAGGGAGTATCTCCCTGCTGCATGCAGGAGTTCCTGGGYTTTGTTTTTTGTTTATTTGTTCTCTTTGTCACTGGGGCTAGTGGATGTGATTCGTTCTCCCTGACTGAAGCACTTGTTTTGGCAGGGAAACATTTCCCAGGTCTCACAGGGTGGGAGGAGAGGCCTTGTAAAACACAATCTGTGCCCTTCCCTCTTCATCCCAGAGATGCCAGAGCCGATTCTCCAAGCAGAGCCAATCTTCCAACCCTTCAAGAACGAAACAGCACAATAGCTCGTGGGCTGTCTGGCCCCAGCCTTCTGTCTCAGAGGCTGTAGGGTCACCAAACCAAAGCATCACCTTAAAAGAAGTRTCCAGACTGGGATGGGAAAATGTGTAGTTGGGAACAAAGGATGGAATTGTGTTGGAGAGCACATGCACATGCCTGTGGATCCAGACATGTGTAGTGGGGATATGTTCAATTAAGGGAATGTGACTGCAGGTTGCAGGATGTGGAGGCTGCAAGTGGCAGAATCTCCACAGCCTCATTAAACTCTTATGTCCAAATTAAATGTCAGATTTGCATTTTGGTTCTRTGTTTTCAGGCCCATTATGCAGCAGCCGGGAGGAAGCTGATCMTGGGTGGGGGTGCTGTGGGTATCCAGATTGCAACCCCCTCCTGACAGCCCTGCAACGCCAAGCACGTGAGATTTTAGGGAGAACTAGACATTAAACYTAGTTTTACAAGATTCAGGGCTCTGTGCCTCAATTCCTGCTGGTGGAACAGAGAGCTGCATGTGGTGCATTGTCCAGGCTCCCAAAGCAGCTGCTGTGAGGTTTTCATTGCCCCCTTCTTTCAGGACACAGAGCAAGGGCACAGCAGTGCCTGGACTCTGGTTATAGAGCTTCACCTCTGGGAAGCCCTTTATAATTTTCCCCAGGTTGGATTCCAGTCAGATCATGTTCCATGTTCTAATCCAGACTTAATTACTTGTGAAGACAGACAAGCCTCTTCCTTGTCCCCTGGGAAGYCCAGGCAGCAGGGTAGCAGGAATTGGGACAAAGCCAAACTGCAGCCCAGGTTGGTGAGCCCCTGATGTGCACAGGAGTTTCCACTGTGTCTGGAGACAGATAAATGTGTCCAGGGACTGAGCTAAGCAACACTGGAAATCAGTGATCCAGCACCTGAGAGAGGCACATCCCTCTCTGCAGGTAGTGGGAGATTTCCCTGGCTTTGTAGAGGAATGCTGATTATCCATGGAGACTCCTGCCAGTGGTTTGGCAGAGCCTGGAAGGTGCAACAGGAAGGTGCTTCCCAACAGCATTCTGGAGGAGCTAAAAGTAGGAAAAAGAATCCCAGTCACCTGGGTACACTGCTGGGAGTTGCCCCAGTGTCCCTGCTGGGACCTGAAGGTGCCATGAAGCCCATCTGCTCYAGTCCCTGGAAAGAGATGGGAAGCAACGAGAGAGAATGAGGTCTCTGTTGCTCTGGGAAGTCTGTGCCTGCTGCCCTGCACAGCTGTGAAGCATGTCACATCCCTGATGGGCCAGATGCTGAAAGATGCTGAACATCCTTAGAAGGTCAAAGTCAGAAGGCAGAAAACCCTCCTGGCTAATTCTGAGACACAGCAGTGACAGGGCCTGCACGACAGGAGACACCCGGGAGGCAGAGCAGCTCTGAGTCAGCCGTCTCCAGAGAAAGATTTGTCAAAGGCTGGGCCAGTTTTCACTAGCTCCACAGCTGGTGGCAGTTTCTGCACTTCATTCGAGAAGCATCTTGTGTGGCTGACATGCTGCTCCCTGGAGGGGAGCCAGGGGATGAGACCCCTCCTTTCTCACTGGGGGTCGGTGCCTGTGGACCTTATCCAAGCACTCACTGCACTGCAGCACCATTTCCCCAGGAGGAAAAGGGGCCCAGCATCAGGGAAGAGCCTGCAGGCCTGGAGGAACTGGAACTGAGGGAACTGAGGGTCTGAAACATCTTCTCTGTYCACCTTCCCAAGTTCTGCCTGGCTGTGAGTCCTGGCTCTGAGTGCAGCCCAAGCTCACCCCTTAAGGCAGGCTCTGGGCAGGTAAGGACGGAGTAATTCCAGGGGAGTTGTTCCTGATTTACATGACYGTAAAGAGAAAGGTTGCAGCCTTGATTAAACTTCTTCTGAGCCCTAGGTGGAGCTGGAATAAAACTCCGAAAYCTGCCACAGACTGCCTTTATGTCAGTTGTATAATTCCTCCTGGTCCCAATTCTCCTCTCCATAAAAGCTGAAGTACCTCCTGCCTTGGTTATGAGGGATGCAAACCTTTCAGGGCTGAGGCTGTTCCTGCCAACCACCACAGCATCCAGGAGAGTGGTGCAGCTCCATGGGCTGCTCTGCTGATSCTTCATCCCTGATCCTGGGCTGCCAGAGCTGCCCATGGAGCAAAGCTCACGTTTCCCTTCCAGGTCCCCRGCTGTGAGACAGCATCCAGCTGCTTCAGCCTGTAGTGGTAACAATCCCAACAGCCTCTGTGCTCTCCAGGCATCCCTTGGTGCATTCTCTTCCCACAGCAGAGGCTGCTGTGCTCGCTGTGKGGTGGATGASAGCATCCTCATGGCACAATGGAAGGAGTGAGCCTGAGGCTCCTGCAGGCAGGACAGCAAGCCATGTAGGACAGCCGAGGACATGGGGCTCTGAACAGGAGCTGTGCCCAGTTTTAATGTGCATGGCCTTTTGTGTTTGCCTCTATTCATGCTGGGAAGGAAACTGCTGTCTCTGTATCCATCTTTCTGTCGGAAAATCCTTAGCCTCGGAATAGATTTACTCTCCAATCTCTAAGCTGGTTAGCACCAGGCCTGTCTAGTGGGAGGAGGTGAATGGCTCTGGAGGGCTTTATTGGCAGGACAGTGCTCTGTCAGAGGCTGGCTCACATGTTATTGATGGGATCCTTCAGTGGCGCAGACAGCCTTGAGGATAAGGAGTTGGCCAGTGGATAGTCCAGGATTCCAAAGTTGG
Source organism: Malurus melanocephalus (assembly GCF_030028575.1). Classification (NCBI taxonomy): domain Eukaryota; kingdom Metazoa; phylum Chordata; class Aves; order Passeriformes; family Maluridae; genus Malurus; species Malurus melanocephalus. Next base: position 163,861 of record NW_026624008.1, on the reverse strand, counting down.
CTACAGGTTTGACATTCCCCCCTGTACCCACGGGCAAATCGCTGGTATCCACTTTATTCCTGTAAGAGTTGCCTGTCTGTACCCCCCAGTGAAGCGTCCCTCTCTCCGTGGATAGTGATGCAGGAGTCTCCTCTCCCCTCCTGTTTCAGGCCCAGAGCTATTTGACTGCCCATAAATAAACAGCCAGGTAGGTTGTGGAAAGGACACCACCACGGAGTGCTTGCTCAGCCTGTGCTTTCTGTCACTGCAATGATGGTGCAGACAATTCCTCAGCTCCTGTGGCTGGATTCCCCAGGGGCTCTTGTTAATGCTGCTTTCCCAGCTCTTGCACTGAGCTGTCTCTGCCTGCTGCACTCRTATAATCAGGAGCTGTAAAACCACTGACAAGTCCAGAGACCAGAATGGAGATTACATGCAACATTAAAATTAAAAATGGGCCAGACTCACCAAGTTGTCTTCATTAGGCGGCTGTGTTTTATTTGTGGCTTTTACTGCCAAATAAATAATCTTTCAGGTGAGTTAGTTAAGTTGCCCTCAGGAGCAAGACAAGATGGGTGAGGAGAGGCAGTTCTGCACAACCTCTGGGATTCCTGCCACAAATCAGCTAGTCTGGAAATGGCAGAACTGGTGTGAAATCAGGATGAAAATCTTAAAAACCCCACGAACACTCAATGCAAAATGACACAGAACAGTCCCCTCCCCTGAGCCAATGCAGAGCTGACTTCAGTGCTGAGAGTGAATTCAGCCATTGGARGCTCTGCCTCCATCACAGCCTCTCTCTGTCATCTGTATTCATTTGGTTCCTCAGGGTTTTTTCCTCTTCTTTTCTGCCAGACTTTTGGCTTTAGGAATGTTCTGAGGAAAAGGATTAAGAGGAGGCAGCACTGTRGATACAAGGGCAGTTTTAGAAGGCATTTTTGCCCCAGAATATTCCAGGACTTTCTATGGAGAAAGTGCACTGGTCATGCACTCACCAGGTGTCAGTGCCTGTGGGTTGTGCTCCATGTGAATTGCTGATAGAAACTGCAATGCATGAATGGCTTGGTTTGACTCTGCATCAGAACCACACGAACTCTTGTCTTTGCTTTTTCTTCTTTTTGCACTTCTAGACCCTTTCAAACCACAGGCTTGAAGGGCATGACAGTTGTTCCCCCAGGGATCAAAGAGTMTCATGCAAACCACGGCAAAATCACAGCAGTGGTGCTGCTGACACTGCAGACAAAGTGGAGGCAGGGAAAAGGTGCTAAAATTCTTTCTTGCTTCCTTGCTGGTCTAGGTTGGGGTTCTTTCTCCCTTATTATTCTCGACTCTGCGACATCATGGTCAGGAATCATGGCAAACACAGAACTGCCCTCCTGCTTCTGCCAGCGGGTCAGAAAAGATCCTCAGTGCTAATGAGGGAAGATGAGACACACTAGGTAAGGCCAGGTATTCTCTGATTATCTGCTTCCTCATCAGAAAACTTCTTTAATGAAACTGAAATGCTTTGCAGGAAACTCTTCCACAAGTAAGTCGATTTTCACAAGAAACATGATAACAAATATATCTGTAGGAAAGAATGAAAGGTACTGGTGAATCATCCCATTTCAACACTTCCAAAATGAAAAATAAAAAAAAAGCCACTTCATATTTTGTTCAGAAAAGAAAGTAACTGATATTATGAAAAGAAAATCACAAAGGCTGAGCTTACGTGGATGCAGATAGTGAAGGAGCTCTTGTCCTCCTGCTCAAGGAGTTCAGACCAAGCTCAGCTGAATGAACTTCATCCTTTTTCTGACCACCTCTTTGACTTTTAAATACCCTCCACTGCAAAGATGGAGCTGTGAGCAAGCACTTTGCACAGTTTGCAAATAACATCAGCTGGTAGGGTGAAAAATAAACAGTGCAGGAAGCTGTGAGACACTTGGTAATCTGTCCCCAGCAGTTTGGGGACCTTTCCCTTGGTGTGTGACATGGCTCTGCTCATGTGGATGCCTTTGGGTAAGGGAGACTGTCARGGGGCTGTCATGGAYCATCAGGAAGAATTTAGGAAAGTTTCAGGAAGAATTTCTTTGTGAAAGGGGTTGCCAGGCATTGGAAGGGGCTGCYCAGAGAGGTTTGGAGTTCCCATCCCTGGAAGTGTCCAAGGAACATCTGGATGTGGCATTCAGTGATCTGTCACAGGTTGAACTTGATTGCAGAGGTCTTTTCCAACCTTAATGATWCTGTGATCAGATTTGGATACTGATTAGCGCTGATTAAAATGTGCTTCTTGGCYTCTGTTTTGTCATTTAGATTTCCCTGTCTTTATCATCTCCCTGTCTGGAAAAAAAGAAAAACAACAAAAAAACAGGAGAAAAGCAGCTCACAACCCCCTACCCTAAGGATGTGTGAAGCTGGAGAGGAGGTCCTGCACAACAGCAGGAGAGGTTATTCAAGCCTTGGAGATGGTTTCACTGGCACAGATGTTAGCCATAATGAATTCTCCCTGCCAGCTCCTGCACGTCACATGTGACAGAGGGCAGGACAGAGCCCACAGCCCYKCTGGCAGTGCCCRAGTGTCCCCTCCCTGCTGCCAGCACTGTGAGCACAAAGGGAACTCCTCATCCTTCAGTGGGAGCGATGGCTGAGAGCTCCTCTGCTCCCCGGGGAGGCAGCAGCAGAGCGTTCCTGCTGCGTGGCTCTGTGTGTCTGTGTGTGCTTTTTCCCTGGCAAAATCAAATCAAATCTTCCTTGGCTCATCTGCCAGGGCATGAGGGAGCTCCCTCCCGCCTGGGCCATGAAAGACTCATCACCCTGTGATTCCAGAGGGGCACAGCAMGAATGGCTGTGCTTGTCCCCAGCTGTGCTTTGAAGGAGGTGGTTCTCATTCGTGTAACGTCCTATTGTGAGGGGATTTCATTAGCTGTGGTTTGTTCGCTCAGCAGACACAAATGAGGTTTTAATTTTTTTGTGTACAGGCGCGAGATGGTTTTTATTCATCGCATTGGGAGCTCTCACAGGCCTCCCACGTCAGAAGCTGTCTCCAAGAGGATGGAGAGGGCCAGACAAAACGGGGATGATATTCCAGAGGTGGCACGATGGGCTGCAGCTTAAACATGAGCTGATTTTTTCTTTAGTCACAAACACGTGGCACKACAGTGTGCCCTTCCTCTGCATTTGCAGTGTTCCTGTCTCCAGCAGAAAGCCCCAAATCCCAGCAAAAGGAGAGTGTGTGGATGTTGAGAGGGCTGGGGAGCAAACCTAAGCCTCTCTAAATCTTTCCAGAGCCTCATTTCCTTCTGCTCCTGATCATGTCTCTCCTCTCTTCAGGCACCCAGAAGCACAGTGGCATTTACTTTCTTACTTAATGTCAATATTTGCTTTGCTTTGGAACAGTCTGTTTAATAATAATAATAATTCCTGAGCACAGAGGAGAGCTGAGGCCTGTGTGGGTTCAGACTGGGGAGAGTGATCCCAACATTCACATTTTATTTACTTTCTCCTGGGGCTGGAGCAGCAAAGGGAAGATTCCCAGAATTCAGGATCCTCACCCAGAGATGGCTGATTTCTATGGAATGCCAATGCATCAGGTTCTTACTCCTGTATGTTTTCCTTCCCTCCCTTCCTTCTGTGATGAATGCTGTCTACAAGACAGGCAGCTGCAGAGGGAGATGCAATTTTTCTCAGCTTGCCAGCCATCAATCTCCTGAACAATAGCCTGCTAATGAAATGGCAATGTTATCACACGCCTGTCACCAGCAGTAATGGGGCGGCCGTTCCAAACTCAGACCAGACAGAGGAAAAGCAAGCAGAGCTCCAGAGTTTGCCTTCAGGGTGTGATTCCTCCTAAATGCATTTGCCAAACTCTGGGCATCCTTCAGTGCAGAACCAAGAACCCCTAGGCGAGGTTTGCTGACCACCTCCTCCTGCTTTTCAAGGAAAAAGTGTCCACACATGAGCAGCCACTGTCCTGTTGTACAACCCTGAGTTTTCACCTGAATTCCCCACGTGGGCACCTGTGGTCATCAAGGAGGCTCTTCCTCCTGCCCCCTTTGGGATCCGACATCATCAAGAGAGCAAGAGTGTCCTTGATGCTTCTCCATTTGAAATCCAAGTGGTTTTGAAGAGGATAGACTCTTCCCTGACCTGTTGCTATTCCACCCCCTGCTTTTCCCCACTTGGAACTCTTCAGATTAAACAGCAAAGAGCTCATTGAGTGATATTTTGTCCCAGAGGCYCTTCTGTCCGTGATCCCAGTGAATCCCAAGGCATAAAGCACAATGACAAGGCTTTCTGCTCTGCATGGCTCGTTTTTGTGCTGAGAGATTCACTGCAGCCCGATGARGTGTTTCATTGTGAGGAGCTGGAGYTGGTGATGGGGACTCACCTGGAACTTGCAGGAGGCATCGATCAAAGCAGAGGTGTTGCCTGGGCTGTGTATCATGGGGCAGACTCTCCTTCAATGGTGATTTCCTAATTTCAGTTAAAATAAYCCCCCTGGATGTGTGAACAGATGGCAGCAGCTACTTGGAGGGAATGAGAGATGAGGGGAAGTACCAGAGGGACAATCTTTCTAGAACACAGGGCTGCCTCCAGACAGGAAAGGTGAGCTGCCCTGTAGGTCTCACCCTGCTGAAAAAAACGCCTGTGGTTTCTGTGCAGGACCAGCAGGAGAAACTCCATCTCCTTCCCCAGGTTTCCCACAGCCAGGTGAGGCACTGAGAGCCTGAGCAAACCCTGAGCCCTCCTTTCTCTGAGGCTGCTCCCAGCTCAGCATCCTGCTGCAACATCCTGCTGCTGCCTGCATGAGCACTCACACCTCCAAACTGTGAGAAGTACCAGAAATAAGGTGTTCAGAGCACTTTCTTCTGTATTTAACAGGTACAAGTTAGGCTGAGGATGTCAGGGGGTGCAGAAGTTGCAAAACTGCAGTGCAAATCTCCTYAGTTCATCCAAGGTCACAAGGATTTCTCTAACAGGTGGATACAGCCTGATTGCTTCATCCTTTAGAAATCATGGTTTACATGACTGCTCCCATTCTAAGTCCTGCCTGGAAAAATTGTTCTTTTTTAGTAATAATTGTCACTGAACACTGAAAAACAACCATGAGAAATGACCAGAATATAACCTCTTGAGAGTGCTGTAAAAATTTTTGTTGTTTATTTACTTTGGGAAAAAAAAAAGAAAAATCAAAGAGTAGAGTAAGAAATCTACTCTGCGATGAGAGAAAAATGCAATTTACTTTTTAAAGCTCTTTCTGATTTTAAAGTGATATACGGAAAAATATAAATGGTTCTAGAAAGCTTCACCAAATAATAGAGAGAAGAGAAAATAACTACAGTGAAGGGCAGTATATTGAGGGTCATATCTGCCTCCATCTCCCGTAAAACAATATTTGCTGCAACAAAAGCATGGGTGTTYTAGTTATTTATTGGCGTGTCAGCTACAAAATATTAAGGAAGTAAAAAAATTTTAATTTATCCTGCCTGAAGTCTGGTGGCCGAGAGACTGCCCAGGAGCATCAGACTTGAATGCACAAGCAAGGAGGGATGAGGAGAGCAGGGAAAGCCTCTGGGTAAGGAAAGTGGGACTGGTCCTTTTCCTTGAGTTGAGTGCAGGGAAAAAGGTGAAATGTTCAGACAGCACCTGCTGGGAGAGGGCTGAGCTCCTTCAGCCCCCATAGGTAGACCACAATAAACAAGATTTAAGTGTCAGAAATCCATCATCTTTTAGAAAAGGAGTGGTGTCAGYTCTTCCTCACCCCAGTTTGTGCACTGAGGGTTCAGAGTCCTTTTCAATCCAGCCCACGAATCATCTTGTCCCTTTTATGTCTCTTCTTCACACAGCTGGTATTTGTCATTAGCACATTTTATTAGTCTTTGTTCCCCACCCCCGGCAAAAAAAAAAGTCTTCATAAAATGCCAGAACACATACTGAGCAGAAGAACAAATTGTTAATGCAGTCATTAAACAAACACACTTTTCCTCCAGTTTTTGGATGGAAATTAATTACCCTCCTGGAATTTCAGCCTGGGAGTGGGCTTTAACTGACAGCTGGGGGCTGTGCCTGAAGCCTTTTTTTAAAGGATGAAATTAGAGCTGGCCCCTTTCTCARTCACGAGGAAGGTGATGGCAGGACTCTGAAGGGAGGGATGAGACAACGGATCATGGAAGTTGGATTTGATGTCAAAGGCAGGAGCAAGAGCTTGCTAAGCCCCACCAGCAACTTGTGGGATTTCTCACTGGCTGGAGGCAAAATCCTGGCCTAGCTGAGGCTTYGCTCATAATTAACATAATTAACATTATGATTAGGGCAGGATTCCTCTTCATCCTGGCAATTAAACACCCTGAGACCCAATCAGGTGCATCACCCCACTCCTGKGGAGAAAAATCCTCCAGGTCCAGATGTGCTTCTGCCACCAGCTTGGTGACACTTGCAGGACATGTAATTGCTCTGCCCCATGTTCTGGGTGCATTACTYGTGCAGGAGCATGAGATAATGAACCTTTTAGCTGGGAGTAAAGAGGGTGAAAGAAAGAGAATGAATGAGCTGGGCAAGAGAGAATGACTGYGGATTCAGTTACTTAATAAAGGGATTGCAGAAAGCAAGGTGAAGAGACAGTGGTAATTTTATGCACTGCCAGTCAGGCCCATTTGTCCTGGGAGCAGCTCCAATTTCTCTCTGAGCTGTTCTTTTTTTTCTTTAGAAATGGAGCTGTGAAAAGGGGAAGAAAAAAAACCCTCCCTGATTAAAATCAGCACCCAAAGTGACAAGGAAAAAAGCCATTTTAATCTCCACATCCATAGATGGATCTTCTTCCAAATAMGTGAAACAAAAGGGAGTTTAGAATATTGGCCAGTCTTGCACAGCACAGSCTGAAATCATCCAAACTCTGATGGCAGTCTTGTCATATCCCAGCCCTAACCACAAAACAAAGCCAAATTTCATCTTTACAACTACTAATTCCCACTCATACAYGAATCTCTCTGCTCCGCCCTCATCCACTCCCCATTCATTCATGACCATTTAAGAGTAAACCTCCCTCAAACCCCTAATTAGCGCTGTGATTTTGATGTTTTAGCTCTACAACTGGTTYGAATCTTCCTCTTGTTATTAAATATTCCTAATTCTGCTTTGTAACTCCTAACTCCTGATCTGAGGCCAGAGAAAGACAGAACTGGGTACCCATTGCCTTGTTTTATCCTGTCCATCTCCACCCACTGGTCGGTGTGGATGGCAGCTGAGGCAGGAAATGAGAACACTCAGAGCTCTTAGAGAAGCTTTCAGKGCTTGTCTCCATGGGAATCAACAGAAAGGTCCAGGGGCAAAGCCAGTGCAGCTCTTGAAGAGGATTTAACCTGCTGTGGGCTGCCCCTAAGCACGGGGCCTTGCACAAAAGGSTGAGAGTGCTCATAAAGTCTGTTTAACCTCTTTTAACTTCCCTGCCTTTCCCTGTTTAACCAGGTGAGCACAACTGCCTTGTTCTGATCCTGCTGAGTGCAAAAAAGGGAATGGGATTTTTCCCCAAGGAAGGCACCAGCAGCGTGTGCCCATTCCTCAGGTGCCCAGAGGATATAAACTACTCATCAGCAAACCAAAAGCTTTTATTTTTGTATCAATATCCTTGGAGATGAATGTGTGGAGCCTGGGAAACGCAGGCAAGCAGGGTTTTGTTAGCCAGGAGGATGCTGTGGATGTTACTGCGAGGAGCAGCAGAATCAGGGGGTTTGTGTGATGTGGTTCAAGCTCCGGGGGAATTTGAGTCCCCTCTTTTATTAGCAGTGGTCTCCTTGAGTGGAGGGATGGGATTTTTCCCCAAGGAAGGCACCAGCAGCGTGTGCCCCTTCCTCAGGTACCCAGAGGATATAAACTACTCATCAGCAAACCAAAAGCTTTTATTTTTCTATCAATATCCTTGGAGATGAATGTGTGGAGCCTGGGAAACGCAGGCAAGCAGGGTTTTGTTAGCCAGGAGGATGCTGTGGATGTTATTGCGAGGAGCAGCAGAATCAGGGGGTTTGTGTGATGTGGTTCAAGCGCCAGGGGAATTTGAGTCCCCTCTTTTATTAGCAGTGGTCTCCTTGAGTGGAGGCTGCAGCTCAGCTCAGTTTATCCCTGGCACAGGGGCCCTGTGATCGCATTACAGGGAATTATCAGGTGGCTGCACCTGCTTTAGAGAGCTCCAGGAAAGCACAGGGGTGCAAAAGGGAAGGCAAAGCACCGATGGTTTATGAAATTAAAAAGTTCACGAATGCCAAATCCACATGCTAGAGAGGAACTGAGAAATGGGAGAGGTCTCAGCAACATCTTATCAGGAGGYAGGACAAGGAAATTGGAGTTGAAAGCACTGTAGTGCCTGATTTGCTATCTCTCCTCTGCACCTTGGCTGCAGGTTCTGCCTTTAGGGGTTTGTTAGGCAACTTGGGGAGAAATATTTTGTGTGTATTCAGTGGGTTCTGCTTGCAGAAGCTTTAGTATGCATGAGGTGGAAAAACTGTCTGGGGAGATGGGATTGAGTGTCCCTTGTACCCCACAACAAACACAAACACAGGAGGGAAAAGGATGAAAAATTGTAACATGGGCTTGACGCAGCTTTTTTGGAGATGGAGGATAAATTCTCCCCTGYGCTTCCCCCTAAGCCTGTGTGCCTGTAAACACAACTGGTATTTGCATTGTAAATGTTATTGAGGTGAACAATTCCTGTTTGAAGGCTCCTGGCTGTGCCTCCATAGGAGAGAGGCTGTGCAGGGGCACAGGGCAGGCTTTTCTTGGGTGAAGTTGTGGGGAAGGGAAGGAGAGGCAGCATCGATCTGGAGCACAGGACTCTGCTCTTTCTGAAAAGAAACAGCGCAGGACCAGCCCTGGGAAGGAAGCTGACAGAATCCAGCAGATCCAAGTGCCTGTGGCAGGTAGGAGACATGCAGGGCCACAGCTCAGCTTGCTGTCAGKGCAGGAAAATCTGAGGAGATCAAAATCCGTAATTGATGCTGCCAGAGAAACAGAGATTCACTTTCTATACTATAAATATGGTTCAGCTTCCTGCTTTTACCTCAAGACCGTGCTGCCACTTGGATTGGGAAAGCAGATCAGGTTCTGCTTTGCTTTCCTCTATCTCCACTCTGTCCTCAAAGGAAAAATCTGGAAAACCTTGATTTTGGTGCATTGTCAGATGGTTTTTGCAAGCACAAGGTGGGTCTGGTCCTRTAGTTGTTGTTGCAGCTCAGAGATGCTCAGCAATAACATCACAACTTGATGGCAATGGCACAACAGGAAATTGGAGGAGTAAAGTATTTCCCTCCTTGCTGGAGCCCATTTAAATGTTTATAASGGAGGTTTTTAAGGCCCTAATGATGAGGAATGCTCATTGCTGGGACAGGATGATGAAAGCAGGGACAGGGTGATTGCAGGCAGCGAGGAAGGGATGGTAATGACATCAAAGGAAGCAGGAGGAGAGCAGCACAGTGGAGTGGCTGCTGTGTCCCCTGATCCTGGCACAGATGTGCTCACCCACCCTCTCCAGACCTCGGTGGGAAGGGAAGGAAAAAACAAGGAAAAAAAACCCCAAACAAACCAAAATCTCCTTCCAGCTGCAGGCTGCAATAGGAGCGAGCTGAATTTGTGCGTGGAGAGCTGCTGGGGRAGTGAGCAGTGCTCAGAGCAAGAACAAAGATGCTCAGGAGAGGCAAAAAGAGACAAAGGGCCCTGGAGACGTGGCTGAGAGCTCAGCCTGTGCAGYGAGGTGGGCCTGGAAAAGAACTGATGTGGTGCAGATTAAGGAGCTTCTGTTGGGTGCATTTGAATCAGAGGCAGCCTTTGAAGCCGTGCAGAGGGTGCTGTGGCTGTTTCATCTTTGGCAGCCAAGTTCTCTCCAAATTCTGCTTTCTGCCACCTTGCTGGTGGAGCAATGCCCCAGGGAGGTTTCTCCTTGGATGGAAATCTCTATCTGCATTCCTGGGAGATTTTAGGGCAGGGTACTGCTCTAGAAGAGGTGTTTGAGGAGATGTTCACTTGGTGACAGAAAAGAGAGAGAAGGAAAGAGATAAAGGAGAGCCCATGCATATAATTCAGCATAACAGAAAATAGCAGAGAAGGGAGTTMATGGAAGGATGCATTAAAGAACAAATGAGAAGAGAAATCCTGAGCAATTGCACAGGGCCTAATTTAAGCAGAGTATTCCCGATATTTCCTCTTTAAATAAATAAAACAGCAGAGCCCAAAGTGTTTGAGTTTTTCCCAGTCAAAGCCTTGGTATCAAACTTTCATCTATTCTTGACAGAGCAATTAAAGGGAGGGATACAGGCTCTGAAATGTAGCCAAAAGGAGTAGACTGAATATTTAATACAGTTCCAGGCTTTGAAAGTCCCAACAAACCAGTGGAATGGGAAAGCTGGTGACAGTTTTATCTTAATAAGGAAAGGGAGGGAAAAAAACCTTCATTTCTGCCAGCAAGGATGGCAGGGAAACACAAACTGGATGGGAAACAGGCAGCACCTTCCCAGATTGTCTTCTTGGATGTCATAATAGCATTTCTCAAATGGTGTTTGATGGAGAGGAAAGTGGATTTCCCACCTATCCTGTTCCAGCTCTTGATGCTGAAGAGACATTAGTCTGGGGCTCTCTGAGATAATTTTCCACAGTGCTACAGGAAGAAAAAAAAAACCTTTTTTTTAGGGTTTTTTTAGGGCTTCTTCCCTACTGCTGAGGACAATCACCTGCTCAGAAGCTGGGAGGGGGTGAAGGGAGAGCAGGGAGGGGAGGAAAGGAGAGCTGGCGAGTTGAACACACAGGTTGGCTCGGCTGCCAGGGCTAAACCAACTCATTAGAGGGATTAACCACCAGCCCTGACTGGATTTAGGAGGGTGGCTGTTGCTATCAATAAGTAATCCTGTCTCCAATCCTCTCTGTGGCTTGGGAAAAACAGGGAGCAGAGGAAGGGTGGGAGGGAAGGAGGGACAGTGAGGAATGAGAGGGATAATTTAAGGGAAATGCTGGAGGCACAGAAAAACTCATCCCAGAGAGGGCATGGCTTGCTGAAGAGTGAAATATTCCTTCTCCCTGTGCCCTGGTGAGGATCATGAGAGCTCTGGAATGGGGCTCTGCTTCCTCACTCTCTCCAAGGTGGAGTTGCTGGAGCGGGATTGTGCTGTTTGGTGACGGGGAGATTGAATTTTGATTAGCTCTGACACAATCTCTTATAACCTTTTCATTAGAAAATTACCTTTAATAGAAATTGTTCTGACACCTCAGCAGCGTTTCCCCCTAATTCATTACAGAATCTCGTGGTGGGAAGGGAGGGGAAGGAAATGGAAAGGTACTTCTCTTTCTTCTACTTGCATATTTATTAATCCATTTACAATATAATCCATCCCCTGTTTACCCAGTGACCTATTTGCTGACTTGTGTGTCTGTTCCTCTGCCTGCAATACCCATCCAAACCAGAGATATCTGCTTTTTCTACTCTGAATTAAAATCCAGAGCTCCTTTTCCCTGTGAAATGCAATTTTTTGGAAGAAACATTGTTTTGGGCCGACTGCAATATTTCTTTTCAATTTTGCCTTGAGAAGATAATAGTATAAAAGTCATGTTCTGCCTTAAAATGAAAAATGAAGGTGTTCCTTTCTAACAGCATTTCAAAACTGTGTTTCTCCTTTATCCAAAGGCATCTCTGCCTAATTTTTAATCAAAATTTCCACCCAGTTGATGGATGGGTGGGTGTTGGAGGCAAAAGAAGCAGAGCAGGGATGGAAAATGTCTCCRTGTTCTCATCTAGCATCAAAAACCAGCTGATCCATGTACAACACAGAGCAAATCATGTCATCTCAGCCTCTTCCCAGATCCGTGTGATGGAAAGGAATACCAGGTGTGGGAACATAAGGAATAATAGTTATTTGCAGAGCTCTTTGAGATCCTAAAAGGGAAAACCCTGGAGAGAGGTAAAGTGTTATTAAAAGGGCTGTAAGTTCTTTTCAGGCAGTTAAAGGGATAATAAATTCATTGCCCAGGAGATCTGATAGTCAAAGTTCTGTGCAGAACGTGGTAAAAAGAGAAGACTTTGGGAGACTTTTGGGTACTGAGGAGGAGGACAGCAAAGCCAGGCTTATCAAGTTAAGGCTTATCTTGGCTCTGGGTTGAAATTAGTTTTGTTGTTCAGGCAGACCCTTTCATAAAGCAATAAATGCATCTGGAGCTTGAGAATTTGGGCAGTTTTTAGTATTTAATCACATTGTAGTCAGGTATTGGGGCCTAATTTCTCATTAGAATTTCCTTGGCTTCATCTTGCAGTCATTGGGCTGTCTCTTTTTTTTCTTTTTTTCTCCCCCTCAGATTAACGAGTCCTTTAGCACCTGCTATTGTCTCCCCACAAAGGCTTTTATCTGCTCTAGTCAAGTCACTTCTCAATCTCTGATAAACTAAAAGGATTGAGCTCTTTCTGCCACTCTCCAGGGAGCGATGGATCAGCGCTCTCAGCGTGCTCTGCATTTGCCTTTGSTCTTTTCCAGGGAAAGCCCTGTCCACACACAGCTGCTCCAGAGAATTCCTGCTCTCTCCCAGAGCCATTTCCCCCCYTYTTTTYTTCCTTTTTCTCCTYAGATCTTYGGGCTTCCTGCAAATTTCATTAGGATTAATTTAATTCTTCATATCAAGATTATTGAGGGGAATTGAGTGCAAGGCTGGAAATGTGTTAAAGCTCCACTTGTGCCTCTCTCTCTCTCGTGTTCTCTCCTCCATGGGCAGCCCCTTCTCTCAGAAATAGGATTCTTAATCCATTTACCACGTGCTTCACTGATATCATATAACACTAATTTTTTAATCAGAAGGTTGTGAGATACAAAGTCAAACATCTTACAACAGCTAAATATATTATATCTCTGCAGTTACCCTTATCAACCAAACTTGTAATCTCATCAAAGAATGAAATCAGATTTGACTGACAAGACCTATTTTCCATAAAACCACGTTGACTGATGTTAATTATATTTCTACCCTTTAATTCTTTATCAATTGAATCATGTATCAGCTTTCCTGATTACTTTGCCAGGGACAGATGTCGGCTGGCCCAGATTCCCTGGTTCACCCTTGTGGCATCCACGGGCACCAAATTTCCTTTTCCTGCTGTGATTCCCTTCCTTTCCTCGGGAGCTGGGTAGGTGCGAGCTCTCTGTGTGCATCCCTCTCCCTGATCAACCATTCCCATCCTATTTTCCTTCTGCAAAGTGCACGGATTGTTGCAAAAGGGCTGGGATTTAAGAATTGAGGGTTTGTGTAAAGTTCTGAGTGCCTTTCTCCCGGAGCAGTGTAGGTGCGAGCTCTCTGTGCACATCCCTCCCCCCGATCAACCATTCCCATCCTATTTTCCTCCTGGAAAATGCACAAATTGTCGCAAGAGGGTTGAGATTTAAGAATTGAGGGTTTGTGTAAAGTTGTGAGCGCCTTTCCCCAGGAGCTCAGTGCGAGCTCTCTGCACACATCCCTCCCCCTGATCAACCATTCCCATCCTATTTTCCTTCTGCAAAGTGCACAAATTGTCGCAAGAGGGCTGAGATTTAGGAATTGGGGGTTTGTGTAAAGTTGTGAACACCTTTCCCTGGGAGCTCGGTGCGAGCTCTCCCTCTGGGTATGTGCATCTCTCCCCCGATCAACCATTCCCATCCTATTTTCCTCCTGGAAAATGCACAAATTGTCGCAAGAGGGCTGAGATTTAGGAATTGAGGGTTTGTGTGAAGTTGTGAGCGCCTTTCCCCGGGAGCTGGGTGCGAGCTCTCTGTGCACATCCCTGATCATCCATTCCCATCCTATTTTCCTTCTGCAAAGTGCACAAATTGTCGCAAGAGGACTGCGATTTAGGAATTGAGGGTTTGTATAAAGTTGTGAGCGCTTTTCTCGGGGAGCTGGATAGGTGCGAGCCCTCTGTATGCACATCCCTCCCTCTGATCAACCATTCCCATCCTATTTTCCTCCTGGAAAATGCACAGATTGTCGCAAGAGGGCTGGGATTTAGGAATTGAGGGTTTGTGTAAATTTGTGAGTGCCTTTCCCAGTGAGCTGGATAGGTGCGAGCTCTCTGTGCACATCCCTGATCATCCATTCCCATCCTATTTTCCTCCTGGAAAATGCACAAATTGTCACAAGAAGGATGGGATTTACCAATTGAGGGTTTGTGTAAAGTTGTGAGCGCCTTTCCCCGGGATCTGGGTAGGTGCGAGCTCTCTCTCTGGGTATGTGCATCCGTCCCCCGATCAACCATTCCCATCCTATTTTCCTCCTGGAAAACGCACAAATTGTCGCAAGAGGGCTGAGATTTAGGAATTGAGGGTTTGTGTAAAGTTGTGAGNGAACGCTCTGATCCGGTGACAATCCCCGCTGCAGCGCCTCTCCCGTGAGTTTGCAGGCATCAGAAGCAATCAGCTCTCTCCTGCTGCCTGACAGTGCTGGATTTTCTTACATCTCCTGATAAGAACTAACCTAGCATTTTACAACTGTGTATCTGAAATTAGTAGCAGCTTAATCTCCCTCTGCTGGATCACTCAGAGGTGTAATTGTGCAGAAAAAAAGGGTATTAAAATGCAAAACGCTCTCCTATATTTTTCATGTTAAATCCCTTCTTCCTTCTATTCTTTTTTTTTTTTTTTTTTTTTTTTTTTTTTTTTTTTTTTTTTTTTTTTTTTTTTTTTTAGATTTTACAAGAGGGCTTTTACTTTTTGCCTTCTCCCCATGTGTGTGTCTGTGTGTCTTCATAAAGAGAATGAGTTGGGCACGCAGAGAGCATAATTTCTATTTCTACATAAATCTCAGAAATGAATACTTAAATTCGAGCAAAAAATACATTCTTACACCTTTAATTTCCTCTCTATGAAGTACAATGAAGAAGCCTGATTATTTTTAATTCTTCCCTTTAATAATTCAGCAGTGGAGTGATTTAAAGCTGGGGACGATAATTACCTTTTCACTTCCCTGGTAAATGGAGTTTTAATAGAAATGGAAGCTCAAATGCTGGAATTAATTCAAACAGGTCAGCATCAGGTCATCCATAGCATCTTCCATATAAATCATTTATCTGAAAAATGGCCTGCTTCTCAATTTCCCAGGAATCCCTACCCAGAGGCTACGTTTAAACACAAGACTCAATGTTTATATCTTGTAAAGCATGGAGGGGGGAGGAAAAGGGAAAAAAAAAGCGCAATCCACATCATCTTGGAAGGATTTTTTTTTTTTTTTAATGCAAATGAAACTGCTGTTTGAAGGACAGGGAAGCAGGGCTTGTCTAGATTAGGGAAATTCAGCTGTAGCTACAATGATGGTTGGCTGTGGAAGCTTTCACAGATCCCATTATCTGAGCAGTTTGTGCTGCTCACTCTATTTATCTTCRTGCTACACCTGCTACATCTGTTTTAGAGGTGAGGGATGGAGGTGAGCAGTGTCATCTCCAGCTGAGAGCAGGCCCCCAAAATAAGGAGTAGGCTCTAACTGCTGCCCTGTGAGTTGAGAAGGTCTGTCCGGGAGAGATGAAAATAAAGAAAAATATCATTTCAGTCCCATCTGTGAAGCTGTGTTTTGTAAAAACAAGGGGAAAAAAAAAGCCAAGGTGGGTTCAGGCAGAGCTGCTCCTGCCCTGGGGAGGATGGTGACACCACAAAGCTGCTGCACCAAGGATTTTCCCAAAACAGGGAGAAAGAAAAGGCTCTGATGGCTCCACTGAGATCCCCACACACAGCACCAAGGCCCCATTCTGATGGACTCAACACCACCCTGTGGGCTCTGGGGCTTTGCTGAAACACCCTGAGCTGTGCCAGGGCTGCTCCCAGCCAGGATTTCTGTCCTGGGCAGGGGGATGAGCCCTGAACCCGCTGAGCTGGAAGGAGCTGGGCCAGCAGCAGGGTTTGGCTGGGAGCAGGCAAAGCATCCGGGGGGTTAAATTTTTCATGAGAGCTAAACATCAACTGCCTYGTCTCTAATTAAGCACTGGGACATGGAACTTTAAAGCACTCCAGCTCTGATTCGYCACAAGTGTGTGGTAATGATTTCTTTTCAAATGTCAAGCAGTTTTGTTTCTATTTCCTTTCATAAATAATTGGTGCTGAGCCGGTGGCAACACCAGCATCCAGCTGGCAGGAGGAGCCTCGTGATGCTCTCCTCCCATCCAGCCAGGAACAGGGACAATTCCAGCAGATCCCAGGTGGAAAGAGAGKTTTTTCTGTGGGAATCACAATTTCCTTGAGGTTTCTGGTTTTATTGTATCCTCTGTTTTGTTTTTGCTGAGGTTGACCCAGCATTCAGAGTGTGCTCATGGATGGGGATGGTGGCTGTGAGGGTGGCAAARGAATTCTGTAGGAATAAGAGATAAATGTAATGCCTGAGGGCCTGGCTGGAGAGCCCAGACCTGAACCAGTGCATGGCCAGCTGTGCTGTTCCAGTCYTGCCCTTCCTTTTCTCTGCAGGTACAGCCCATCCTGGAGCCATCCCTGTTTGTATTTCCCTTCCAATTATCCTCTACACCAATATTTCCCTATCCATTACTGTTTACAGCCACGTATTATCCGCTGCTGCCTGGGGAACTCAAGCAAATGATTGCATTGCTGGGATCTCCAGCCCTGTCAGTAAATACAGACACAGAGTCCAGACTCCAGCAATGACCATCAGTCACCAGTTCAAGGGGATCAAACTGATCAAACGGATGGTTTTGGTGTTGGGGTGCTGCTTAGGATGCTGCAGGAGTGCTGTATGTCATAAAAATGTTCAAGGCAAGTCCATGATCACTGTCAGATTCCCTAATGAGAAGTTAAATAATGCCCTTTTTCCTTTCCCTCCTCTCTGCTGTCTTGCCAATGCTATAGGTGAATGCATTCAATTTTAAAAGTGTTCCAGAAATGTAGAAACTTTGGGAATCAAATCTCCTTGGAGAAAAGTGACCTGCTACAGGGACATCCTGCTCTTACTGCAGTGATGGAATTGATCTCCTGTCTGTCTTTCAAAGGAATTCTTCAGATTTCCCAGACCTACCCAGCCTAGCAAGGCAGATGTTTAAACCCTGATTTTGCTTTCCTCTTGCTGCATTCCATATTTAGCCCCAGAAATATCTGAAGTGGTCATGCTGCCTATCTCAAGAGGGAAGGAAGAAAATAAATCAGACAAAATAGAAGCTGGGTTGTTTGCTCCAGGCATGTTAAAGAAGTGTGTGTGTGGCCTTCTGCCTCAGCTGCAGGGCAGTGCCATGGCTGAGCTCTGCTCCTGGCTCCATGTGGCACATGGCCCTTGGGGACAGCCAGCTTGCACTKGCTGGGGTCACTGAAGAGAGCTGTGTCATCGGTGTTTCACTCACATAATAATACAAATAAAAATAAAAATAGAAATATATGCAAATATCTATATATTTATGTGTGAAGTTCCTGCATGCTCTGGTTCATAGCCATCTCTCCCCTTGAACATGTGCCTGTCCCATCCCACCCAGCCCTCCCCTACAGGAACTGCAGCAATTGGGATGTTCCTTTTCCCCAGAGCCTTTCCCTTGCTCTGGGTTTTGTCCTCCCTGGTTCCCAGCTGGTGGTTCTGCTCTGGCCCTTGCACAAACAGCCCTGTCCCCTSTCCCCTGCTGTAATGATGTTTATTGAGTCTCTCCCAGCCACCCTCCTGCATTTTTCATGGAGCTGCTCTCCGGGGGCGGTGCAGGCTGATGATCAAACAGCACCGGAGCAGAGATTGCTGCAGCTCCCCTCTCCAGCCWGTAATTATCCCCCTGTCCCTGACAGACCCTGGCACCAGCCACAGATTTGATTGACCCAGGCTCTGTTTCTGGGGTTACACAGCTCTGGATGTTGGAGAAGGCACAAAGTCCCTGCCGGTCCCTGAGCAAAGGTGAACCCAAGCTCTGAGCAGCTCCCTCCTTGTGCTCCATCCTCCTCTCCCTCTGGTCACCCCAGAGCCTGGATTTCTTAATCCTGATCTTGGATAGACACAGAGCAATCAGAAATACAAAATAAAAAACGGTGCCTTAGGGCTGACAGTGCCTTACAGATTTTTATTTCTGGGTGTGTTGCCCTCAACAAAGGAKCCAAGAACTTCTCCCTTTTTCAATCTCTCCGAAATCACCTTTGCCAGGACTTGCTCAGTTCTCAGTTCTTGCTCAGTTCCAAGCACAAACTGGAACAGGCGAGCTGCTCCTGTTTATAGGGTAGGAAAACAGCTGCTCAAACTCCTTCATTCCATGGGATTGGGAGTCTCTGGAATGTGGGARATCCCCAGGGCTGTGGGACCTCATGGTGTGAAGGAAGAGAGGAGCAAGCTCTGAGWGAAACAAGAGCGTCTGTTTTTCCCACCCTTTGCTAGAGAGCTGCCCTTCACTCTTTTATTTTTATGATGAATGGAATTTTCTGGGTAGAATAAGTCAGTCTCAAGCTGCAGAAAAGTGGTGAAAACTGCAAAGTTGTATTCTTGTTTSTCTCCCTGCCTGAACAGGACACTGTCAGGGCTCATGGTCCTGTTCCACCTCCTCATCTCTCCCCTGAAATAAAACAGGCGGTGACAAAGAGAGGTAATTTATGAGCACTGAATAATTCAAGTGACTTCCATGCCCTGCTCCTTTTTTTTTTGTTTTTATCCCTTGGGAGAATCCACCCCCTGCCACACACATGGGGCCTGGAGGAGGAGGAGATTCTCCTGRGAGACACCAACATTACACATTTTCCTTTCATCCATCCTTCCCTCTGGCCATCTCTCCCTCTGTATAAACATCTGCCTTCCCAGCCAGCCCTTTCCACACTTTATTTTGCCTKCCTTGCACACTCACCTCAGCCTTCCTGTGCTGTGCTCCAGCCTCCCTCAAGAGCACTCCATTTCAATAGGAGATGGGACCTGGGAATTTGGCTTTAATATTTCATAAGCTTCCTTCTAAAATGTAAAGCGTATTTGTGTTATTTGCATCAACTACCAGGAAAAATACTGCCTTCGATTTGCAGGCAGATCCTAACCTGCTGCCCGCTTTTCCAGGGCAGAGCATAAAAACCACAATTTATTCAAAGGAAACCTCTCTCCTATTTACATTTATATTGAATAATTTAAACCAACTTTCTCCACTTCCATAAATTCTTCCTTGTAGGATGGCAGAACCTGTCCATGTCTAAGGAAAGTGTTCCTGAGGAAACAGCACAGAGATGTTTGCAAACCTGATGGCACCTCAGGGACCATCGTGCTGGRCCAAAAATCACCTGATCCTTCCCAAAATCAGTCCCTGCCTCTTTTGCTGCGCCTGAAGATGGGGTACAAAGACATCAACACAGGCTGATGTGAGAGTGTAGCACAACAAACCCAATTTCAACGATTTTAACTCTGGAAAAATGTTGCAGGAGTCCCCCTGAGGAGTGTTAGAGCTGAGCTGCTCCCAGCAGCATCCAAGGAGGCAGCTCATCAKCCTGTGCCAATCTGTGATAATCACTGAGCTGATTTAAACCACTGAACACCACTTCCCAACTTTCATTTCCTCTCTCYCTGGGCATGTTTAGGCTCTTTGTCTCTTATCTCTTTCTAATCATTTATATTTTCATCACTTTCCCTTCCTCAGGGTTTCTTTGGCAGCTTTTTCTGAGGTTTGCTGGATCCAGAGTTAATGTTATTATCCCACACTGGGGTCCATGTGCATTAGGGAACTGAGCCAAAAATGAATCAAACCCTCACACCCCAATGGATGGGTGARCATCCCTTGGAAGCCAAAGCAGGAATCCTCAGAGAGGAACATCTATAGTGAATCCAGATTAATGACCAACACAGAGCGTGGAATCTTAAATAAAGTCAAATTCCTGATTTAAAAACTGCCTCCATCATGCTCAGGGCTTCAGAACTGAACCAGAAATGAATCAAACCCTCACACCCCAATGGATGGGTGAACATCCCTTGGAAGCCAAAGCAAGAATCCTCAGAGAGGAACATCTACAGTGAATGCAGATTAATGACCAACAGAGAGTGTGGAATCTTAAATAAAGTCAAATTCCTGATTTAAAAACTGCCTCCATCACGCTCAAGGCTCAAGAACTGAACCAGAAATGAATCAAACCCTCACACCCCAATGGATGGGTGAACATCCCTTGGAAGCCAAAGCAGGAATCCTCAGAGAGGAACATCTACAGTGAATCTGAGTGTAGCAGTGAACCCAGATTAATGACCAACAGAGTGTGTGGAATCTTAAATAAAGTTTAATTCCTGATTTTAAAACTGCCTCCATCATGCTCAAGGCTCCAGAACAGAGCATGATTCAAACTTTACCACGTGCCTGGACAGCTGACTTCCCCCAACCATTTTAACAGCAAATTAGGCATGATTTTTATTCTTATTTCTTTAATCATGCCATTCTCAGCCTCTCTGTGCAGTAGGCACAGGCTGTGGAGCAGTGGTTGGATTTTCTGTGGCTGGAAAAACATTTGGTGCTGAGTGGGGATTGTTAATTTGGCCAAGGGAAGACAGGAAAGGGGTGGAGGGTGCTTGAAGTGGGCAAAAAGGGCAGAAACTCAGCCATGCACCATCCCCAGCTCCTCTGTGACAGCAACCTGCACGTTTTAGGCACATATTACACGTGATATATATTCCATAATCCAAACTAACTGCAGGGAACGCCGTCCTCAAATTGCCGTGAATTAGGAGCCATTCAAACGCAGCSCAAAGCACTCGTGAACTATTTGGGTAAATACTCTTTTAATCTGGTGCTGACTCCATTAGAAACACAAGAACCTAATTTCTGCTTGCAGTAAAAGCAGAGAAAGATGTTGGCAAATCAAAGCTGATGGAGTAACAGAAGTGTTAGTGTTTTAATTGAATGTGGAATAAATCCACCTGCATATAATACCTCCCCAGAACATTCCTCCTCAAAGACAGCTCCCTTTTCTTTCTTTTTTTTCAGTCATTACTAGAATTTCAAGGTTAGAGATTAATTACAATGGTAATATTGCCATTTATTTTATTGCCAGCTGTACTGGGAAAATAAATCTAGCTTGAAAACAAATCGTGAGTGCTGTGTCCACACTTAAATGCTTGTGATACTGCTCTATGTTAATGAAATATTATTGACTGATTCTATTGGATTTGGCAAAATCCCCTCCCTTGCTGCTCCTTCTGCACTGAAGCACAAATGTTGGAAAAGCAAGATCTTGTTTAAACAGGAGCTCAGCTCCTGGCATCTATCAAAGTGGAGCATCAGGGAAGGAAATGAACACCCCTTCCTTCCTTTATCTTAATCCAAAATGTTTCCATTCCCCTTTCTTTTGCTTTCTTTATTTCCCTGAAATCCCRTGCATGTAGCAGGTACCTCCTTGGTTGTGTTTTGTGTTTAAGGGCACAGATACCCATTTAATTAACTCCATAATTGCACAGTAAGGAGCAGAGATAGATTAAGGCAGTAATTTCATGGCTATTTCTGTCTTCTCCCCACCGCTGGTCTCTGAGGGATAGATTTAGATGTCCTTTAGGAAGCTTAAAATTAGGAAAAGCCTTTCTTAGAGCTGGGAGGGATCCATCACCAGCTCTCCTGGTGGAGGGGCAGAGGCTGGGAGGTGCCAAGGGGAGCAGGAGTGGAGGGATGTGACCAGAAAAAATCAGGAGAAAAGTCCTGCAGCAAACCTAGACCAAGGGAAAGAGAAAGAAACCACTTTTTTCCCTGTCTTAGCACCTCTTTTGCTTCTTGCAGCATCCCTGCTTGCCTAATTGCCTGCCCACAATACCCTTGATGGAATTATCTTTATCTGAGGACATTTCCTATGAGCTGCTGGCATTTGGAACTGAGGTCTACAGGCAAACTCAGCCTTTCTGCACTGAACAGATCCTGAAGAGCATGAAACTCTCAGTTTATTCACTCCAGCTGCTGATATGTGATGCCCACAGAGCAAATTGCCCATTAATTGGGTAAATGGTGACAGGAAATGACCATTTCTCCTCTCCCAGCTCTCCTAATCCATCCTAACTGGCACGTGAGGATCCTGCTTGAAATTTGAGTCGTGTCAGGACTTAGAAAGGATTAAAATACGAGGTAACAGGTAGGAGCAAAATGAAAACCGGGGATAACTCAGTGAACTCTGCTCTTTGGATGAACCTGGAGCAAAGAAAGGATGAGATTCAAARCTGAGATCCCCTGGTGCTTTCCACTGGCTCTCCAAATTCTCTTCACTTGTGAGAACATCTGTGAACCATCTGGCACTGGTGGCACTGGAAATGCTGCAAATTCTGCTTTAGGACCCGACACAAACTCTTCTTTCTGGATTCACTTCATGAAGACCCAAACTGTGATATCCTTCAAGCACCAAAGAGGGGCCCATTASAGCGCTTGTGTTTGAGCATTTGGAGCAATTATTCATGTTCACCCAGCTCCAAACAGCTACCAAACACCATGTGTTTTTCCTCAGTGTTAATAAAATCCTAAATGATTCTTCATTAAGAAGCCCATTAAGACGACTGCAGTTTCCTCGAAGCTCATTAGAGGATATTCTCACCACTAAATTATCACACTGGAGTTTTATAGGAGGCTGAGGAAAGATGCTCTATTGTGATTAATTCATGATAGATTTTCCTCTTCTCTGCTTGCAGTCCGCTCCCCAGGCTCGGGTTTGATGATTTCCCAACTTTGGGAGGATAATACTGATCCTTCAGCTCGGCTTTGATGATTTCCCAACTTTGGGAGGATAATACTGATCCTTCAGCTCGGCTTTGTGGGAGAAACATTCCAGAGCTGAGCCTGCCATCCATTTGTGGAACTTTCCTTCATTTCCCGGCCTGCCAGGCTGAACCAAGATTAGGATTTAGATCAGCCCTTGCAAGGAAAAAACCTGAAGGCAAAAGTGGCAAAAACAAGAGAGTTCCTGCCAGGCTGAACTGGGATTAGGATCAGGCCTTGCAAGGCAGAAATTGAAGGCAAAAGTGGTAAAAACAAGAGATTTTCTGCCAGGCTGAACTGGGATTAGGATCAGGCCTTGCAAGGCAGAAATTGAAGGCAAAAGTGGCAAAAACAAGAGATTTTCTGCCAGGCTGAACCAGGAGTAGGATCAGCCCTTGCAAGGTAAAAAACTGAAGGCAAAAGTGGTAAAAACAACGTCAGAAAACAGAAGCATTAATCAGTGTTCTCCTCGCTCCGGGTTCTCCTGAACCCAATGGGAATCTCCACGAGCTGGGGGATCACTCAAGTGTGGGAACAGAGGCCACTGTGACCAAACAGAGCTGCTCAGATCTCCCACTGAGTATTAAAATCTCATTTTATGGTACATTATACACTTGGCCTTTTGAACAACCAGCGGCCATAAATGGTTGTTGGCATCTCAGAGCCAAATCTGGGGAAAGAACGAGAGAAAATCCGTCTGGCTGCTGAGGATGGAGAGGGAAGGGCCAGAGCTGCACAATTATTTATGTCCACTCAGAGACACAGGGAAATGAAAGGCATTAAGAGGGCTGCCAGGCCCTCCTCAGAATGGGCCTTTAAATGATATTGATGTGGTGCTAATGGGTGCACAGTTTGTCTTTTCTGTATTACAGCTCAGAGCTTGGAGCTGGCACTTGGAGAGCCAGCTTAGGCATAGCTGGTCTCTTTAGGAGGATTTATTTCTGGGGATTTGGAGTTTCAAAGAGCTGCAGAACCCGTTTGACCCAACAAGAGGATCAGGGAGGTGCCAGGGGTGCCCAGACACAGTGCCACTGCTTTCACTCACGCTTCATTCACCAGCCAAGGGGCAGGGATCCTTAAATTGGGATTTTTCTCCTGAATAAGGAATGAAGAATGGATCTGAATAATCTCCCTGTCTGAGGATAACCCTTGGCAAGGGGCTTTGAGGCTGGCAGGATRTCACTGGATGCCCCAGGATGTCACAACATGCTCCTTAAGACAAGATTTTGAGCCACATTTTGTCACATTTTCCAGGTGACAGAAGAAACTTTGCCTGCTCTTCCAGCCTGTGTGGCTGCCTCGGAAATCTCTCCCACCCACAGATAAAAACTCCTCATATGTGGCCTATTCCTTTCAGCTTTAATCTCCTCCGGAATCAGCTATTAAATCAAGAGTGTGTGTGATTATCTTTGGAGGAAAAGGTGCAGGGTTTSAAGGCAGGAGCTGTTTATTCATTCAGTTCCCTGTGCAGCTCCGGCAGGAACGCTGATCCTGGCGTGGAATTAAGGGAGGAAGGGCAGAGCTGCGATTTGTTGGCTTGATCTGACAGCCAATTTTCAGATCTGGATCAGAAAGTTATAAAGGAAGTTTTAAAAGTGCCTGAGTTCCGGGTTTAGCTCTGTGGAGGAGAGCGTTATTTTTCACTCTGCTTTCAGAGGGAAGTTTTTAACGTGTCAGGGCAGTTTTTAAGGATTCAGTTCGTTGTGGCATCAGCTGAAGCCAGCTGAGAGCAGAGACAAGTGCTGTGCACAGGCATGAAGCAAACCCAGTCCCTCCCCTGAGGGCTCAGAGATTCCAATTAATTATTAAGAATAACTAAGGAAATAGTAGAAATCTGGAATGGTTTGGGTTAGGAGGGARCCTGKCCTTGGACAGTCCCAGGGATGGRGCACTCACAGCTTCTCTGGGCAGYCAGRAMGAATTTCCTMCTGAAATCCGATGTAAATCTCTCCYCTTTTGGTTTAAAACTGCTCCCCGTTGCCCCATCACTGTCTGCCTGCATGAAAAGCCACTCTCCATCTCTTTTATATTAACCACTGAGTAATGAATCACAGCAATGGATGTGTGGAATGCTGTTATTTTCTAATTCACTTACTTCTGGTGCAAACCCACCCCTGAGATCAGCTGAGTGTCAGAGGAGTTTTTGAGCCCTGTCRGTGCTGTGGGTGAAGGAATGAACTGAATTTGTGCCTGGGGGATTTTCCACCCTCTTTTTCTTCAGGAAAAAACTTTCTCCAGCCTTCCTGGGGAAAACACAGCCAGGAATATTCTGTGGAAGCTGAGAAATGCAGGCAGGAGCCAGCCAGGCCAGCTGAGTGTGGGGTATTTCAGCTCTCTCCACGAGCACAGATAATTATTTCTGTGCCTCTGAAGTGAACATCCCTGAGAGCAGCTCTGCCTCTTATCACCAGGCAGCTGCAAAATTGCTTTCAAATTGTTCTACAATTGGGTTTCGCTCGTGAACTCCTTGGCTGAGCGAGACACGGGGAAAAATATTTGGGAATGAGGGAGAAATAGGGAGGCCAAGGGGTTGGGATTGTGGGGAATAAAAAGGCGAAAAGTGGGGTGAAATATTCTGGTTTCAGTAAAAACTCAGGGGTTACAGCAGGAGGGATGGATGGCTCCTTTGGCCTTTCAGAGGGAGAAGCAGTGAAGCTCTGCAGGAAGGCCAAAAACTTTCTTACATTTATGGTTAAAATGTCTTTTTTTTGGTGGTCACACCCAGCCCGATGTCTTTTCTCCAGCAAAAGGGGCATCACAGCCACTGTGCAAGCGTGGAACGGAGCAAGGAATGAAACCCTGCAGGTGAAATTGTGTCCTCTGAGAAGTGAAAAGTAATTTTTCTACTGACTGCTCATGACCACAGCTCTGCTCTCCCCCATCAGATGCCAGGCCGTGGTTAACTCTGCTGCYGAGGTATTTCTTTGAAGTGCAATAAAAATAAAATACCCTCGGATCCAGCTTTCCTGGTAGCAGTGACTTTGTTTAAGCAACTTTGTAATGAAGCCCAGCTCTTCTCCCAACAGATGCCTTTGCTGTAATATCCTAGAGTAACAATGGGCTAAAATAAATCAGCTTTTACAAACCCATAAACACATAGAAGGGAATGTAAACCAATTTCTGATCTGGTTGAGGTGCGCTGAGATTTCACAGAGTGGCATGAAGCTTGAGTGGATTCTGAAATTGCTCTTGAGCCARAGAATTCATCTCTCCTTTTTCTGCCAGCAGAGATGCTGCTTTTAACCCCTTGAAGGCTTTTTTTTTGTATTTCCCCCATTTTTTTTTGCGTCTCTGCCTGTCTAATTCATGGGGATGTATTTGTGTATTTGAGAGATGGAGGATTCGAGGTGCTGAATGCTCAGAGCCCAAAAATTTGTCAGTTTTTGGGAGAAAGGGGAAACTGGGACAGAGCCAAGTGTGGAACACTTCACCCAGCGTGGCTGTGAGCCATGGGACACTCAGGGCTGGGGACACAGCTGACAGTGCACTGGAGCTTTGGGGAAAACATTGGAAAATGGGAATTATTGCAAAAAAAATCAGAATTATGGAGAAAACCTGAATTATTGCTAAAGTTTGAATTATTGGAAAAATCTGAATCATTGCAAAAAAAAATGGAATTATTGCAAGAATTGGAATTATTGCAAAAATTGGAATTATTGCAAGAATTGGAATTATTGCAARAATTGGAATTATTGCAARAAWYRGAATTMTTGCAAAAATCACAATAATTGCAAAAATTGAACATCCTGCAGGTTCCCAAACCCTGCTGGGAAAAAGAACCCCATCCTCACCATCCTGCCTTCAACAAATGCCCATCCAGTGTGTAATTAACCCAGTTAGCAGAGACACTGATGCATGCTAACTCCATGAAACCAGCTTATTATCTGCACTGCTAATTAGCCGTGGGAAAACAGGCACGGGGTTTATGAATATCCATTGGAGAAGGGGGAGGAGGAAAGGAAAACCTGTTGAAATTGGTTTTTAAACCTCTTATTCTTTTGTTTTTTAAAGGGAGGTGGAACAGGAGCAAATCAAAGTGCTCATGGCAAGGAGGGATTGGTTTGGTGGGGSTCAGGATGGAGGGGCAGTGGGGTTTTGGGGGTTTAGGGTGTGAGGAAATGGGTTTTGCCATCAATTCCTGCACATGTTTGGGTCAGGGTGAGCTCTGTGCCTGCGTGGCCATGTTGAGGAATTCTCTTGTTGGGATTTCATCCTCACCTGGCTGGAATGGGGTTTGACAGAGCCCTGAGCAGGATTGGGGGATCAGCAGCACCAGGAACGTGCACCCAGAGCTGTCACTGTCACAAGAAGCTGTTCTGGACTTTGCTGCTGCATTTGGCATTCGGAGAGGAGCCCTGTTGGCTGATGGTGCTGATGGGATGTGAAAGGCAGGATGGAGTTTTATTGCAGAGCAGTTGACCTTGCTCCAGAGATATTACAGATACACAGCTGCTATTCAGCGTGGCAAAACACGGCGTTCATTACGGGAATCTGCCTGCTAGGGGAAGCAATTAGACTTCAGAGCATTAGGATTTGCTTTAAAAAAATAAAAAATAAAAAAATTCAGGCACATTCTGGTGTGGGATTGCTCTGGAGCAACCATGGGGTGCTTTGTGCTGTCCTTGAGGGTCCAAACAGTGACCCTTCCCCATTTCAGACACAGTGGAAACTTTTTTCTCCTGAAGATGCATTTTTGTCCTCCACTGAAAAGTGCTCATTTATCATAGCAGAACTATTCAAGATTTGGAAAAATTCAGGAGGAATTTTCTGGGTTGGGAAAACA
>NW_026624008.1:131685-135683 GCF_030028575.1 Malurus melanocephalus | reverse complement strand
CTGAGGCTGTGGAGAAGGGAGGAAATCCTTCTGGACAGGATGGGAGCCCGAGAAAAACCACTGGAACCACAAACWCATCGCTCACTGGGGACTGAAGTCACACCTGAGGTTGCAGAGGTAAATTTAGGCTGGGTCTTGAAAACCTAAAGGATGGTTTTAATGCCCTTCTCATGGCAGCTCCCCCAAAATTCACTCTGCCCTCAGCTGGCACACAGGGAAGCATTGTTTCTATGGCAGAGGATGGGAATCTGTCCCAAATCTGTCCCAAATCTGACCCAAATCTGTCCCAAATCCATCCCAAATCCATCCCAAATCCATCCCAAGTCCATCCCAAATCCGTCCCATGCCGCACTTGGGAATGAGAAGAGATTAAGAAGCAGGAGAGAACTGGAGGGAGAATGGTGAGCATGAGATTGCCTCTGACAGGCAGACACTGTGGCAATTTTTTCCCCAAGATGCATTTTTGTCCTTCACTGAAAAGTGCTCATTTGTTGTAGCAGAACTATTCAAGATTTGGAGGCGTTCAGGAGGAATTTTCTGGGTTGGAAAAACAGAGTTTGAAATTATCAAGGCACCCCAGTCTCATGCAATCAGRACACAAAGTCTGGGAAAGTCTGAGTCGAAATTCACCCTTTCACTTGAAGTTTAAACTTGAATGCTTTAAAATACCCTAAAGCTTAAAATCAAAATGGAACAATCTAAAGTTATTGGAGGAAAGGAATGACCCAATCTAAACTGTATTTCTACTGGTCATCTGGGGGAAATTGGCAACACATCGACTTTTTGCTTCAATTTGAGATAGATTTCTGTCAGTCAAAAAAATTATTCTCTGCCCCAYGCTTTTTTTCCTCTCTGTTTGGTGCAACATGAGCACGCTGAGGGATGTTTACAGGACTTGGGGTATGGGACTTTGGGATTTCTGTGCCCAAAACCTCTCAGAGGAGCCCTCTCCCTGTGACAGGCTGGGTGCTGTTCACCCCAAAGTGAAGAAATTATCCTTTTCCTCCTGTCTCATCCCCAGAATAGAAGTTTTCTGCTCTATTTAATTAGATTTCCAGATTTTTTTTCGCACCTCAAGCTTTCCCCCAGCCTGGAGGAGCTCTGGGAGGGCGATGGGAAGGGAAGAAATGTGGGATGCTGTCCTGGCTGGATACAGGAGCTGTGCAGGGCCCTTCCCTCCTCAACCCGAGCCACTTGGAGAAGCCAAACAGTTTTCCAGATCCTCTGCTTCGTGCCAGCAACGAACCCTCTGGAGAATTCCCATTTCCATAGATTCACCGGCTTAATGCTTTGTTAGAATGAGAAAAGCCAGTTAATTATCCTTTACGAGATTGTGCCTTCCTCGCCCCCCCCCCAGCCCGGCCTCCCCAGGGCTGGGCTGTTTATCTTTTGTTCATCCACTCCATTTGGAGGCGAATAAATCGGGAAAGCTGCAGTGATTCATGGACTGGGGATTGCATATCGATCTGGCACGCTCCCCTCCTTAAAGCCCCCATTAGTCACGCCGATCAATGGCTCCTTCTGGATGGGAATCCGAGTTTGTGGAGCCAGAACGGGAGCTGGAAGCTGGGGGAAGCTCTCTGCTCTTCACAACCCCTGCCCAGCCCTTTCTTTTTTTATTTTTTTTTCCCCAGAAATTTGGATGCTTTAATATTTGCAGAGGCAGGATGGCCCTGCTGCACTCCTATCTCAACCAGGGAGCCCCTGAGATCCTTCCTGATGCAGTTTAAAACAATTCCAGGAGCTGCTGCCGATTGTTTCTCTGCCACTGAACTTTTTTTTCTGATGGCTATCAAAAGCCAGGAGGTGAAGGAACGCGTTGTTCCKCGGGCTGTGAGAGAAATATTTCCTCCCACGTGGAAAAAAACACAGGTTTTTCCATGGAGAACACGATGCCATCAAAACAGCATCACTCCACACGAGCCTGGCATTAGCTGATCCTCCAGCAGAGCTCGTAAAAAGCTTTGCTGAGGCACAGCAGCATCTCCTTGTTCGGAATCAGACACAGCCAACACCTCCGCGCTAAATGGGGCTGTTCAGAGCCATCAGGGAGCCATCAGCACCTCCAAATCCACATCTCAGCCTCCCCACTCCCTGCTTGCTTCCTTTTCTTACTCRCTTTCACACGGAACTGGGAAATTCCATGCAGAAATGTGGATTCACGGCACATTTTCCCCGTCCCTTGGATGGGGAACACAGTTTTGAGGTGGTGACGCGCACCCCAAAATGCCGCAGCTCAGGGGTTTCCAACCTGCACTTCGCAAAATTTTGGGGGTTTAGCAKATTAAGGAGATGCAAGAAGAAACCCAGAAAAGCCACGTTGTTGTCAGCTGGCTTAACTGAGGTCTTCATGGGTCGGGGAAACTATTCCTGCATGAGAAACTTAACAGCGTCAGAAATAAAAAAGGGACTGGAAGCTCAGTGTGTAACCGGGGATGAGTACTCAAACATGAGGATGAGGCAGGAGAACATTTTGGGCTGTTTAATTTTAACATTTTTTTATATTTCTTTCAGGTTTAGCTCTCCTCAAGAGCCCAGGTTTTGTGTCTCGTGTCAGAAATGCCCCTGAGCCCTGCTGGTGAAAAYAGCTGGAAGAGCATTCCTGCTGTCCTGGATTTGCCCTCAGATGTCCCTCAGGCTCCTCCAACCATCCCACGGCTCTTCCAGAAGCCGGAGCAGCTCACCCCAGCCTCAAATTCACAGCTCTACCCACACCAACAAAGCAAAGTCAATTAATTCGCTTTGGGAACCCTTCCTCTGCTGCTTCAGCTGAGCCATAAATCGTTCTCTTTATTCAGGATTGATTCCAGCCTATCCCTGCTGGGAACAGCATCCCTGGGATGCCCAAAACACCTCAGTGCATCTCCATTTTCCAGCCCCAGAAGCTGCCGGTGCCTTTTTCTGTCCTTTCCATGGGATCCGCGGTGCTGGATCTCCGCAGAGGAGGAGCAGAGCGGGTTAGGTTAGGTCCTGTCAGGTTGATAAAAGTCCCCAGAATCCCGAGATGTTAACAGGCTCGGGCTGATGGGGGCTCCTGACAGGCAGCAGCTTCCCTGGCTGTTAAACATTAATGGATTTCCAGCTTCGCCTCTGGGTTTTCGGTCGCGGAGGTGTCAGCCCAGGACAATTGTCCTTCAGGACAGGACAATTACTGTCCGACAATTACAAATCCCGGCAGGGAGGGATGGTCCTGGGTGATTAAAAGGGCTGAATTCGGGCTGTGTCACACTGCAGGGGACAGGACACGGTTGGGGTGTGTCACCCAGCGAGAGAAGAGGAGATGTTCTATCCGATATTTGATCATTCTCATTAAAACCTAAAGCCGCGGTGGAAATCCTCCACAATTTCCCTCTTTTCCCCTCATTTTGGATGGYTCTCCCCGTTCCCATCTGCATCCTCACCTGATGCATCTCTGCAGTTTKGCTCTCTGCTCTCCCAAACCACGGCAGCCGATCAATGGCAATGCTGTAGAAAATCTCAGCTGCTTTTTTTTTCTCTCTTTTGTATATGATTCACAATTTTGTCTTTCAGGAAAGCTCCTGTCAGTGAAATATGTCTCCTGTGTGAGATTTCGCCAAGCTGAGGGTTTTCCCCGCTGAAAATATCTGAAACTGCAAGTGTTAGAGGTTTTGGTACAAATCTGCCTTCATGAGACTCACCACTTGGAACGGATTCAAGATTTCCTTCATGGCCACATGATCTTTCACACAGGCTAGATTTGAAAACAAACTCGCTGGCACTGCCAAAAAGGGAGGAATCCTTTCATGAAAACAGGATGAGTTCCAATTCAGCAATGATCCATGTAAACACAAAAATATAGGGTGCCATGTCTCATAAATCCTCGGCATTAAAAGATCAGCTGACAGAAAATGGCACGGAGGCTTCGAAACGCTGCTGGATGGAAAAACACGGACACGGGGGATGAAAACAGCAGGACAAAAATGTTAATTGCTGGAGGAACAGTCCTTTCCTAAATTGTGTGTGGAATGTGTGTCTCT
>NW_026624008.1:128006-129242 GCF_030028575.1 Malurus melanocephalus | reverse complement strand
CTGGGTGACCTTCTCTGACCTCCCAGCACTTTGAGCAGGAGGTTGGGTTGGAGACACCTTTGGCTCCCTTCCCACCTGAACTCTCACATCAACACAGCTCCTTCACCCTCCCTGTGGCTGCAGATTGTTGATAAACACTGAAGCTAAGGCAGAAATACCYATTTTTGGCTGGCTGCTTGTTTTCTGTTGTTGTTTATCTCGGAAGAACCGGCGGGTTCATCGGAGTAGAAACACGCGGGTGGGATGAGTTACACTTGTCTGGGGTGTTTTCCCACCCCAGCACCCATTTCTGGTGGGGGTGGAATTTTCAGGAGGATTTTTTTTTTTGGCTTTTGATGTGCTGTTCTGGGATGAGGAGGAGGAGGAGGAGGAGGAGGAGGATGGAGCCCAAGCAGCCGCCTGTGACTGCAGGAAGCTCTGCTGATCTCGTTCACTCCGAGTGTCACTCTGGGACTGACACTGATATTAAATTAACAAATTAATTTGTATGCTCCTGGAGCGCTGGAGGAGGCAGAATTCCTGCTCACACTCAGCCTGGAGCATCCAGAGCCAGGTACCTCAGCCAGGATCCTCGTCTGGAGAGGACTTGCTCTGAGAGCTGCCCTAAAATGCAGGTGAATTTTGAAAAGAACACCTCTTGTTAACACCAAACAGCCTCTTCCAGCCCCTCAGTGACTCAGCTGAACCCTCTGTGGCACTTCTGTCACCTCTCATGAGGAAYGGCCACTGGAAGAGCACTCAGAGAGAAAATAATACAGATTATTCAGCCAGAGAGGTGTTCCACTCCTGCATATCAGGCAGGATGGTGGTCACAAGAGTCCTCTGGGCTTCAGCCAGAAACTCTGGATAAAATACTGCYGGTGGTGCAGTGTTGAGTGTCAGAATTGCTGGGAAGTGCAGGGCCAGCTGAAAATGCAGCAGAAAAGCTGCATTTCAGAGCTCTCAGCTCTCCAAACCCGGTGGCATCCCAGGGAGATGTAGGAGAGCRAAAATTCCCTCCCTCCTTTGGTCCTCCACTCCTCTCCCTGCTCATTTCCTTGTCTTTCCTTCCCTCCCAACTCCCTGGTGCTGTCTTGAAGCTGCASTTGGGTTGTCTTTGATTTCCTGCTCAGTTCATCACGGAGCAGTAATTTCTGCACTTCCATAATTAGGGGGAATTTCGAGCAAACCACCCCGTGGATGATTACGAGCCRGATTCCATCTCGCTTGCTTTGATCAGCACCAGGATGAAGACAC
>NW_026624008.1:113847-127286 GCF_030028575.1 Malurus melanocephalus | reverse complement strand
GATCACCCAATCCCATCCCCTGCCATGGACAGAAACATTTTCCACTGTCCCATGTGGCTCCAAGCCCCTCCAACCTGGCCTGGGACAMTTCCARGGWTCCWGGWTAGCCTTGGATATSRTGGTGCCTTTGAGGTGATAATTGGTTTTTCCAGCTTTTATCAGCTCGAACACCCAGCACTGAACACAAGACCTTTTGCCATCACCTTTCTGCCTCGGCTGGGCTTTAGCTATCTCCCTGATTATCTCCTTTCCGCTCCAGGGCTGGGAATTCATCCAGGAGGGAGCAGGGTTTAATCAGAGAGGGGACAGTGGCAGGGCTGAGGACACCTTGAGCCTGCAGGGATGTCTTGTGAGGGCTGAAGAGAGTGGAGGATGAATTTCAGCATGGAAGGAGAGGACAGAATGTTTGGATTATCAACAGAAAAAAAGCTGGACCACAAAAACTTTATTTACACCGAGATTGTGGCAGGAGGTGTCCCAGTCCTTCCCAGCACAGGATTCACCTGCCACAGGAATCTCTGCTCSCTGGGAGATCACGGGAGGAGGTTCCTGTTCCCAAATGTGAGCATGATGGGCTGTCAGCCCYGGTGTATTAATAGACTATTAACGCTTCCAAGTTTCCTGAGCCACGTGCACGGGTTTTCGATAGGTTAATTAGGCCATATTTCAGGATAATTACAGCTGTATATTTCTACACTAATTAAGTGGCTTTAAAACATACCCACAACGTGGCTCAGTGAATCATAATTAAACTTCCTCAGCCTCCTGCTATACACTATGGAACTAATACCCATAAAAGACCCGAGCGCTGCTCCTTGCCAGCAGCAAATTGGAGCTCGCAAAAAAAAAAAAAAAAAAAAAAAAAAAAAAAAAATCTTATGGAATGTCTGCCTTTTCTTTTGCTTTTTTTTTTCATAGAATCATGTACAGATTAATTCGAAATGAATATTGCATGAGTCATCAAAATGCTGCAGATTTCCTCTCTTTATTTATATTTATCCTCCCACGTGAGCTGTCACCTGGAGGAGACGGCGGCGCTYGGGGTGAGGGCACAGTGACTCATTTCATTTTTGCAATGTCTCCCTGACAGAGATGGGCTTTGCTTCTCCCTCCCTCCCTCCGGGCTGGGGAAGGTTTAAAATCCATGGGAAAATGATGTTGGGATCTGGATTTCTGTAAATCTCTGGCTGGTGGGGGAAAGGAGGCGATTCCTGGCTGCTGCCTGCCCCATCCTTGGTGCAGGGCTGAAATCCTTTTATCCTCTGTTTTTTCCTCCTCCTTTTCCCTCTGCTCTTTTGGCATCTCCTGCCCTTTCAGCCTCCACTTGACAAAAATACCAGTGCCTTGTCTTGTAATTTTGTCACTCCCTGAATGATCCCAGTCAATCCATCTCTGTATTGGTTTCTTGTGTRTTTCTCAAGATGATCTCTCTCATTTTTCCTGTGCCTTTTCCCCTGCTATTATCACCCCTCCTGCCTCCTGATTTGACCTATTCCACTCTTTTTTTCCCTGGCTGCTTCCAGGATCAGTATCCTCATATTGATCTGGGGGCTCACAAACTCTCCTGCAATAAAAATAATACCCAAGCTCTTCAACTTTCCATCAGATTTTGCCATTTTTGGCTGATTTTTTTCTGAGCAATCATAAACTTCCATTTATTTTCATTCCTCAGCCCCTCCACCCCTTTCTGGATGAGTGAATGTTGTTCAGCACTTTGAAAAGCCGGGATTAAATATAGAAAAATTCAGACAATATCTGTTGTCATTTTTTTCAACCGATTGAACTCCAGTTGTACCTCGGAGCCTTTGATGGGAGATTCCAGAGGAGGAATYCATAATTAGACAGAGCAGTGATGGGTGCTGTGGAAATGAAACGACACAGATGGACAGAGAGAGAGATCAGAGTGAGAAAAGCGAATTTTAAAGCAATGTTTTTAGCACATTAATGGCAATCCAATGTGATATTCACCCAGGAAAATCATTCTGGGGGTTGAGTTCAGCTGCTCAGGAGACAGCCAGGGCCATGTGAGCAGCATAGCCAACACCAAACAGCTCTCGTTCCCCTGCTGGAATTTTCCCAGCTAATTCCTGATGCAAAGCAAAGCAAATTCAAAACTTCCACTCGGAGCAGGGCTTCGCACCCGGGGTGCCTCTGCCATTTTTATGAGTTACCTCGCCTAATGAACGGATTCTGGGAGAGACAGAGAGCTCCCAGACAGGCAGGGAAGCCAAATTTGGAGGATTATTGATGAATTATTCAGCCCTCTCTGCCCGTAACACTGACATGTGAGCAGGAGCTTAATGCCCTGAGGCACCACACTCATTGTGAGAGGACAGAGCCTGGTTTATAATCACCATATTGCATAAATGGCCCTTATTTACGTGTGCAAAGTGATTTTTTTTTAGGTCTCGGGACTTAATCTCAAGTGTCTCCTGTTTGGGGACTGAAAATTAAGTTCTGGGTGAGGTTCATTTTCTGTGGACCATGTCAAAAGCTCTTACAGAGCAGAAAAACTGCTTGGTTCATCACTTGTTTATTTCTAATGAATGGGAGAGGAAAAAAGACAGCAAGACAATCCAGGTGAAGTCAAAGGGAAAGGATTTTAATCAGAGGAGTGAGGAACAAATTATCTGGGAGAGTCATTGAATCCCCTCTCTCGGAGGCTGGTGGGAGAGGAGGGGTTGGATTCCTGTGATTCTGCTCCAGTGAAAGGCAGAGGGATGCAACTCTACATGCCTTAGAAAGGAAGAAAATTAAATTACAGGTYGGATGAGACAGTGGGGATGAAGATGTTTCAGCAGCACTGCTGAGTGCAGGAGCTGTCAGCCTCGGCCACGAGCAGATTCCCGAGGATGGATGGATGAAACCTGCTCAAATTCCAATCATAGATACCTGTGGATGGATGAAACCTGCATGAATTCCATCACAGATACCTGTGCATGGGTGAAACCTGCACAAATTCCATCACAGATTGCTGTGCATGGATGAAACCTGCACAAATTCCATCACAGATACCTGTGCATGGGTGAAACCTGCATGAATTCCATCACAGATACCTGTGCATGGATGAAACCTGCACAAATTCCATCACAGATACCTGTGCATGGATGAAACCTGCATGAATTCCATCACAGATACCTGTGCATGGGTGAAACCTGCATGAATTCCATCACAGATTGCTGTGCATGGGTGAAACCTGCATGAATTCCATCACAGATACCTGTGCATGGATGAAACCTGCACGAATTCCACCCTGGGCACCTGTGCATGGGTGAAACCTGCACAAATTCCATCACAGATTCCTGTGCATGGATGAACCTGCTCGAATTCCACCTGGCTCTGAATATCAACAGGCTTTGCTCGTGACTCTGGGGGCAGATTKATTAAAATGAGCAAAAGTCACCTCAGTCCCCAGCAAGGCACTGCAGGCACTTTTGGGGACATCCTGGGTTAGAGGGTGTGATCAGGTGTAGGATTTTAGGGCTGAAAGAACAGAATCCCCATTCTGGGGTAGATTTGGGGCAGGAGCAGGGCAATGGGACTGGGGGTGACAGGGTGTAGGGACCAGAATGGGRTGCCAGGCTGGCACAGAGAGCTTCAGGGAGTCACCAGAGCTCTTCAGGATGGAGGTGAGCTCATCTAACAAGAATTGAGTGTGTCCAAGGCACAGCAGAGAAAAAGGTGACAGCCACAGCCGCTTTTGGAGACAGCCCTTCCTGGCAGCAGCTCCTTGGCTGCATCTCTGTCACCTCCCCCTGCTGGAAAAAAGGACATGATCCCCCCCAAAAAAAAACCACAGCCACTCGTGTTTGTCACGCYGACAGATTAAAGGATTTGCTCGAGGAGGAACGCTCTCACCCCTGGCAGTTTTAATAAACCAATAATCAAATAAAGCAGCGACTACAATAAATTAACATCTTTTACCAGAATCCAGGCAAGACTATCCTTTTAAAACCATTGTCAGTGTTGTAACCGGTGAGATGAGGGAGGGAGGGGAGAAGAAGGAGCAGCAGAGAGGAAAAGCAGGGAAAAAAGGGAAAAAAAAAGCGTTTAACCCCGGTTGTTAGACATGCGAATCCCACGTCTCATTTCCAGYGGCCTTACAGCGTGTGCGAGTGCTGATAAGGGCTGTGTGAAATTGCCAGCTCGGGCCGAGGTGTGGATGTGCCATAAACCATTTCTTTATTGAGCAGATAAAGGAGCGAGGCCGGCTGAGCATGACTGAGCCATTAAACTCTCCAGCCGGGCAGGAGGGGTGAAGAAAAGCACCCGTCCCTATTAGGAACCCCATTAGTTAATGAGGGAGGGGGTGTGGGGGATCAGGGAGGGTTTTCACACACTCACCCGGCCCCAGGTTTGGTGTGAGGGGGCTGGGATGGAAGCAGGGGTGGTGGGGACATTGTGTGACACAGGTGGGTTCAGAGAGGGGTGAAGAAGAAGGAAAATTGGGAGAAATCCAGGGGCAAAGCATATTCCAGGTGAGCCTAGGAGGAACTGGGGACTGGGCCATGAGCTGAGCTGGGCTGTGCTTTGGGTGCTGACATTTTTTCAGCTCTGCTGGGAGGTTTTCCAATGCCTGGTATGTCTCCTGAATGTGAGATCTGCAGTTTTGGGCAGAGAATTGTGGAATTGTGGGATGGTTTGGATTGGAAGGGACTTTAAAGCCTATCTTGTTCCAGCCCTTGGGACAATTTACATTATCCCAGGCTGCTCCAAGCCCCATCCAACCTGGCCTTGGACACTTCCAGGGATGGAGCAATGCCTGCCCACCATCACAATAAAGAATTTCCCCCAATATCTAATCCAAACCTGCTCTCTCCCAGTTCAATGCTGCTTTACATGCAGCTCTACCCCGGTGCACTGGGAAGGTGAGCAGGGAGAGGGGAAAAGGGAGAGATGTGCAGCACTTGGGCTCTCCCAGCTGAGAATTCCTCTCCGTTCCCCAGCCAGGGCAGATCCCAGCCCAGCTCTTGGCAGTATCTAACGTGGGAAAGAGGACCTGGTACTGGGAACAGTAATGGCAAGAGCACAGCAAACCCCGACTGTAAGCCTAACCCTAACCTAAGCCTAACCCTAAAAAGATGCTAACCCTAACTCTAATCCAAAACCTGACCGTAACCCTAACCCTAAACCTAATCCCAATCCTGACCCTAACGCTAACACTACGTCAGAGAGCTTCTGGCGCTGGGAACGCTAATGGGAACAGCAGAGCAAACACTAAACTTAACCCTAACCCTGACCTTAACCCTGATGACCCAAACCCTAACCTTAACGCTAACCCTAACTCTAACCCTCATGACCCTAACCCTAACCCTGACCTTAACCCGAAGCCCAACCCTAAATCTAACCCTAACTCTTAACCCTAACCCTAACCCTGACCTTAACCCTGATGACCCAAACCCCAACCTTAACACTAACCCTAACTCTAACCTAACCCTAATCTTAATCCTAATCCTAACCCTAACCCAGCGCTCCCCCGGGAGCAGGGAACCAGCAGCCGCAGATCTCAGGAGCGCTTGCCCATGAGCAGCCCGGTTAAATCAGAGCAGATGGCCCCATTAGCCCTGCAAAAGAGCAGCCTCTGGCTCTCCCCGCTCATCACACCCATCCTCTGCCTTCCAATTTTCTCGGCGAGCCTTTGCCAGCTGCTCCGGGGGAAATTGCGCTGCCGGGGTGTGAGGAGCGCGGGTTTCAGCTCYCTTTCATTACCCACGAGCTGAGCAGGAGCTCCCTTTGTCTTGGGAAGCAATTTCATAGCCGGTGCGCAAACACGGAGCCATCAAAGGAGCCTTTCACGGGAGACAAWGGCGAGCAGATACACCTCCCGTCAACAAAGCGCCGCATTTCCATTTTGATAACCAACGCTCTGGCTCCCTGTCCGACAGCCGCCTCTTGTTTTCACTCTGTTTTTCCCTGTCCTGCCCCCAGCCAGCCCCAGGATGCTGTGTACAATAGCGTTTTCCTCCCTCTCCTCGTCGTGCTGACAGATCTGATGGTGCCACGCGCTGCTTTTCCTTCCAAACACAGACAGGGAGAAAAGCAGCCCATTTTTGCCTCCCTTATCTTCCTCTCTCAYGTCCCCGTTAGGATGGCACCGTGCTGATGGAGCAGCAGAGGTTTTACCCTGTGTGTGCCCTTCTCCCTGGGCATCCCCAGAGCTGAGGGAGCTCCTCAGAGTTTGGGATTTCAGCCAAATTAAGGAATGAGAGGGCTGTGCTGACACGGGGCTCCCAAGCAGCTGCCACCTGCAGGTACAGGGATGCTGCTCCTCCAGGACCCCTAATGAAGACAAGCAGCCCACCCTCATAATTACAGCACTCCAACCATTTCTAAATTATTCACCCATTTTTTTCTCCTCCCTGGACTGGTTATTCGGGCAGATCTCTGCCATGTTGAGAAGATGTTCAGCAGAAGGTGAACAATGATGGTTCCTCTTGGTTTTGAAATGCTGAGAGAGCCTGGCACTGATTTTCCACCCCACCTTGCCCAGTTGCTGCCCTGTGGTTGAAATGTTTCCMCCAAGGCTTTGCTCGCAGTGGTGACAAGGTGTTGGGTGCTGTGCTAGAACAGAACCAGCCCCGCTGGCTCCCTGCTGGCTCCCAGACCCTGCAATATTCGTGTCCCCACGGCCAGAGGAAATGTGAGCACGTTCTCCTGGCAGAGGAATCCATCAGGGAGAAGCTCAAAGCCAGCGGGAATTTCTTCTCTGCGCTAAAACCCAGCTGTGCCCAGATGTGGCTGTGGRGCAGCCCAGGGGATCTGAGGCTCTGGGGATCCTGGGGAAGGCAGGAGAGGAATCACGAGCTCCAGCTCCTTGTGCTCTCAGTGACAAAGCACAGCCCGAGCTGGGAGAAGATCCTGAATTATGGCTGTGAGGATGTGAGGCACTGCTCGGATTCCTCCCTTTGCTGCTGTCCAGGGGTGATCCAGGGAAGGGCTGCAGTGCCAGGAGCTGTCCAGGACACMGTGAGTGCCTCTCCTTTGCCTCAAACAAAACCCAGCAGCAGCAAMTCCCTCTTGTGATGGTGAACACCCTGTGCATTCGCTGCTGGCCCTCAGAAATGGGTGGGCTTTGCTCCCCAGAGGTTTTTAGGGTCGTTATTTCATCCACCACCAACTGATGACATTTTCAGCCTCAGCAGAGGAGCAGTTTCCTCATCAGGCTGATCCCGGGAGGACGAGCAGAGGCCTGGATTGCTGGGAGAGGAGCAGGGGTGAGAGCTGAGGCTGATCTGTGAGARAGAAAGAGAGAAAGAGTGAAAGGCAACCCAAGGAAACCCAGAAYGGGGTGTGAAGAGGGTAAGGAAACACACGGGAGACCTTTTTAAAGGGAAACAGAAAGGGAAAAAAAGCCTTGCAAACAGCAGATTGTTCACCCAGATCAAAATGCCAACTAAATTAGGACATGATAGGTCACTGAACAGGAATTGCACAATGGCCGAGTCTCTAACAAAGGTTAAAAACACGGAACAAAAGCAAAYAATGACACAGCCCAGAGCCAGTGACCATAAACTCCCAACAAAAAGGAGGGCGGCGCGCACAGGAGGCGAAAGCAGAAGAAATCGTTGTTTGCAATCAGTGCTCAGTGGGTCAGATTGAAAATAAAATGGCTTTGCAGAGCCAGCATCCTAGATGGGGACACAGAGGCAGCTTTGACAAGGCCTTTCAATAAAATTAATACACTTCAAACACTTGGGAGGAATGAGAAGCTGACATGAGCCCGCAGACAGACAGGAACATGTTTAAAATGTGCAATATATGAATGTCAGAGTGAAGGGAAGAAACCYTGGTTTCTCTGAGCTGCTCCGTGCAGCTGTCTGGGAATTTTTTTCCRTGAAATCTTGGGTTGGAAAATCACTGTTTAGCTAAATTGTAGCTATTTGCATTGAAAAGGGCAGTTCTGCTGAAGTTCTGGTTTTGAAAACATTCACACAAAAGCGCTGAAATGGTTGGAGTGTGCCAGTTCTGGGCTGGTTTTCCAAGGAAATGGAGTTATGGGATCACAGCACATATGGCAAACGTGAGAAAAGCCTTTTCTGCCCCCTCCTACRGCTCCTGAACCCTTTAACAGATTTTGTTCAACTGTGACAAAGGGACAGGGGGTCTCAGTGTTGTTAAACTCCACACGAGAGGGATTCGTGTTGGAAAGATGTCAGGGAAGTTGTTGGGTTGTGACAGGAAACACCAGCACCCATTTTTGGGGCTGGTTACTCTGTTCTGTCCCACATAGTCCTGCTTTGTGATTCCTGGGCTCTCCCACCCCCCAGMATCYCAGAAATCCCAATTTCCCCTCAATMTCACCCAGAAACCATCTCTGCTCTGCCAGACAGGCAGCCCTCTAGGTGACTTTTGGGGTTGCCATGGCAGCAAAATTGATAACTCCCATCCAGAAAGGCAACCCAGCGTTGCAGAGGATGATCAGCAGCATCCATCTCACCCATTCCCCGCAGCTGCTGGGGTGTGTGACCACCACGRCCACTTTTTGTGACTTTGGGCTGTCATTTGGGCCATCCCAAAACACAGAAAGAGAGTGAGAGGCACACACAACCTTCTTGCTTTTCCACAGATGTTTCAACTCCTCTCAGATAAGTGGCAGTGGCCACGGCTGCTGCTCTTGGGGGATGCTTTGGGTGCTGTGTGCTCTGACAGATGCTCCCTCAGCTCCCTATCTTGCTCTGCTGCCAGGCTGAGATAGCAAAGACTTTGCCAGATTTCCTCAGGATCCTCTTTTTAATGCCTCAGATCTGCCTGGCAGCCGGGCAGGTTGTGCAAACCGGGGGAATGTGAGGATGCAGAGGATGGGGAAGGTCTGGGACATGAAACCGGTGTGTTATCTCTGTCTCCAGACTGAGGGCAGAGCTGGGACTAATCCATCCTGCAGCTGGCTCCAGATCTGAGCCTGACAGCTCTCCCTGCTCTCCTCTGTCCCCTCGGGCTGCTCTTTTTCCCTGCCCCTTCCTGCAGATCTGGAAGGCAAAACTGAGAGCACAGCCTGGGTGTAAAACCTGCTCCCTCCAAGGAATTCAGGTGACAGCAGCACGTGGAAAACCCTGTTAGTGCTGCTGACATTTCYAGGGTCACCACATCCTGCCTTTTTATTGA
The DNA here is from genome assembly GCF_030028575.1 of Malurus melanocephalus. NCBI lineage: Eukaryota > Metazoa > Chordata > Aves > Passeriformes > Maluridae > Malurus > Malurus melanocephalus. The sequence goes on along the minus strand of NW_026624008.1, from coordinate 118,184 downwards.
CACCATCGTGTCCCTGTGAAATRATGTTCAAATGTTCATTTTGACGATAACGTTCAAAGCAAACACTGCTCCTTTCCCCTCCGAAATCCCAGGTAAAAGGGCAACGATGAGATCCAGCTGCTGGTACCACAGCACTTCATAAATGTTGGGGTTTTTATAAGGATCACCGAGTATTTTATTGGTGTTTAATGGGAWCTAATATGGTTAACAGGAACCCCAAAATTGTTCTCTTGCCATGCAAATAAAGGCATATTTGCTCTTGTCTCTGATTTTATTATTGATTGTGCCTCTCTTTTAATTTGAGATGCTCCAACAGAGAGGGGCTCAGTTCCCCACAGCCCCCCAGACCTGTGGAGCCCCTGTCCCTGTCCCCACCCTGSCAYCAGGACAATCACAGCATTCCTGCTGCTGAGCCCTGCTCTCCCTCCATTTCCCTTTTGCCCTTTTTTTTTAGGCTGTGTCTCAGAGCTCTCTGAGCTTCACATTTCCTCAGCTCTGATTCAGTAGCTGAGGTGGTGAGTGCAATTTCCGAGYTGTGTTCCATGGGTGGGCTGGAATAAAACCCTGAATTAGCCTGAGCAGGCTGCAGAATGCTCTCCCTGTCACACACAGTGTGTCCTCCCTGCTGTCCCCTCCCTGTCACAGGGCTGTCACCACCAGAGCTGCTGCTTCCCACCCCATCATCATCCTCCAAAGTGAACAAACAATGGATGTGCTGCTCAGAGGTGGGGATGAAGGCTCCTGCTCTCCAGCCCTCCATTTCTCATGGATTCCTCACCCATCCCGTGTGCCTGCAGAGCTCCTCCATGAGCTCCAAATCATCATCGATCCCTCTGAGCGTTTTCCATCCTGCAGCTCAGCCCTCCCTTCTGATGGAAGGATAAATAGCCATGACAAGCCCCAGGATGTTAAAGGCAGGCTCTGCTTCCCTCCCAGGGCTCATCCATGCAGCTGCTGCCACCTTTCCTCCCTTAATCCCACGGCAGCCCTGCAAAMCGCTGCTCCAGGGTGGGTAAATCTCTGCCTGGCTCGCAGCTGCTCCTTCCCTGCTCGCAGCAGCTGGGATTTGCAGCTCCATGGAAGTCTCTGGGCACCCCCGGGCCCCTGRGCACCCTGATGAATAACAGCAGTTGAAATGGAGATGATTTACTCGAGCAGGGGAGCAGGCACAGCTCCTGGTGTCTCCTGGCTGAGGGCACCCAATCCATCCTGGGTTTGGGTGGAAAAGCTTCACCCRGCACTCAGGGATGAAGGGCAGGGTCTGTGGCAGTGCCCAGGCACATGGGAGGGTGCCCAGGGAGGGGATAACACAGCTCACAGTCCCTGCCTGCCTGCAGCCCCCAGACATTTCTGTGCCAGCCCTGCCGCTCTCTCCCGTTGTTCCCAACACGTCCAGCACAGCTCGTGCTGTTCCCAGTGACTCACTGCGCAGATATCTGGTAAATACACAGAAAAAAACCCTCTTGAGAAACAGAAAAAAAGCTCTTGAGCCTGAGGGGAAAGCTCTGGGAGAGAGCAGGTTCCAGGAGCCCACTCCTGTCCTGGCCTGGCCACCGCAGCCTGCGGCTGCAGAGCTCAGGTTTCATCAGCTTTCTCCAGTGGTGAGCAGGGAAAGGCTCATCCAGAACCCAGTCAGAGCTGAATTCAGGGGCTGTGCACCTCGTTAAATGGGTTAGGAGGTGTGACACTGATGCCTGATGATTTTTGCTTTTCCTTTTTACACTTTCTGTACCCTCTGTGCATCCACCTGTACCCCTTAGCCCACATGTTTGTAATTCCTGGAGCCTGATACTCCAGCTCAGTTCAGGAGTTCTGCTGGGCAGAGACCAAACATCCTGAGGAAGGGCTCAGTGTGCCCTGTGCTAGCTTAAACCTGAGCTCAGCCTTGGGTGAAGCCTTCTGTCCAGAACATCTTGTGTAAACTGGGCTCTGACCTCATCTGGGGGGGATTCATTAGAATAGGGGGACATCACTGCATTTGTGAAGTTTCTCATTGGGGAATCCTAGATAGATATGCTAATTCCTGAAACCTATAAAACTTGTATCTTATTGAAGAATCCTAGATAGAAATGCTCATTCCTGAAACCTATAAAACTTGTACCCGTGCTGTACACGGGTGTGCATTCTGCCAYCAAGTTGTGCACCTGGGATCCCAAATMCYGAGGTAAAACCCTTTTYATCCCCTTAACCRTGTCTGTGYCATTATTAAAAACTGGCCTTTCAAGGYWACAACAGTGCTGGACATCCCTGGTGTGCAGAAGGAGAAGTCTCAGATGCAAAGGAGAAGGGTTTATAACAAAACACAGATAAAGAGCAAAGCCAGCTCCATCCACGGCCTCCAAAGATCTCTGTGAAATTGAGACAGCTGGGACACCTCGGTCCCAAAGCCGTGGAGCCATCCCAAAGGGCTGTTCCCGGGATCAGGATGGTTTATCCAGGAACTCTGCCCGCTTGGGATCAGGCAGCTGAGCCTGGCATTAACCATCCCCAGAGCTCCCTGTGCCCATCACAGCACCCCTGGCACCACAGCTGCCYCCCTGGGCACCCAGAGCAGCAGGGCAGGCTGCTGTGGGGCCACCAGCTCACACATTTTGGCACTGGCACAAAGGGGACCCAGCAGCTGGCGACGGGGCTCGGGCCAGATGGTGGCCAGGATTAGGGGTTTTCAGGATGCACCAGAAACCTCGGGGATCTGATATTGCTCCAGATGTGGAATGTCTTAATCCACAGGGAGGAGATATTTTTTTAATTTTTTTTTTTTTTTTTCGGGGGGGAAGGGACAGTCCCTGCCAAATCCCTTCYTGGAAAGGAATTCTGTTGCCTGGCAGGGGGTGGTGGTCTGGGAGTGAATTAAAAAAACACACACAGAACCTCCTTGCACTCGCCCCTCCACGCAGTTATTCAGGCTGAAAGATTTTTTTTAAAAATGCCTCTATTACAGGGATCATTATCGTAAGTAGGTTAAACCGTCATTGACAATGCCAGCTACCCTGAGGAGAAAAAAAAAAATAAAATAGTGACTTGGAGCTGGTGATTTCCAGCAGCTGCCCACCTCCCTTCCCAACCCCACTGTAATTCAGACCTCAGGCAGTTGCTTTTTTGCTGTGATCTCCAAAACACACAAAAAAAGCCTTATAAATAACCCCCATTGTTCGGGGATTGCTGTCTCTGTTCCCCTGTCCCCAGGCAGAGTCGGAGGCAGAGATCTCACATGTCCCCTCTCTGCTCTGAGCTTTTGTCCCCGTGCTCGTGGCTCTTTCTGCAGCACCAGGCACGAAGCTGTGCCCACCTCCTGCTCCCAAAATGGGAAAGGCATGGAAGGCTCAGATTTGGGATTGTTTCCCACATTAATTGTCCCCTTTCGTGTTTCCATATCCATTTCACACTGGGTTGGGTTCATCCCTGCGCTCCTGGACACCCCTGAGGGAAGGAGGATTTTATCATTTGGGGAAATGTGCCTGGGAAGGGTTTGTAAATAAAGACTGGGAGCCCCCAGCTCCATCTTGGAGTCTCAGAGATTTTCCATCTGTCCCCTGTGCCTGATGTGTCCCTGCAGCACATGGGAACTTTGTGTCCTCTTTTAGGACAAAACCTGGTGAAACCCCAACCCCAAAAGATGAGTGTTGAGGGAAACTGAAAGATGGGTGTTGAGGAAAACTGTAAAATGGATGTCGAGGAAAACTGAATACAAAAATCTGTACCTGAGCAGGGTGGCAGCCAAATCACCCTCTCCCAGATTAACTGTGAGAGTTTAGGCTGGGGCAACATCCCTGCTGCAGAGGGTTTGCCATTTTAGAGATAACAAACCCACCAAAAATACCTTTTTCCAAATTAACTCCATCCCTTCTGGTCTGAGGGGTTTAACACACATGGAGACCCTGATTTTTTGGACACCACAGAGCTGGGAGGGAGGATGGAAGAGAATTCTCCATGTTTGAGGGCAGAGCTGCTCCTCCATCCTGAATGGGGAGCATCAACACCAGGAGATATTTTCCAAGGAGAGATCAGGGAAGCAGAGCGTTTCCTGGAGCTGCTTTATGGTGGTTTTCACACTTACCAGCTGTTTGCACATGAAATTGTTTCACACGATTAGGCAGGTAACAGCACCTCTAAGCCCTGTGTCAAATATTATTACGCAATAAAATAAAAYCCTGAGGGAAATCGTCCTGACACACACCCTGATTTACACCCTGCACCGTGAAGATAATTACATTTCAGCCTGATGTATAAAAGGCAGCAGAGGAAGCTGGTGGGGAAGGTGCAGCTCTCTCTGCAGTTCCTGCTCAGTCAGAAGTGTCTTGTTAATTATTGTTTTACAGGAATAAAAAAAAAAAAAA
>NW_026624008.1:111560-113804 GCF_030028575.1 Malurus melanocephalus | reverse complement strand
TGGGGAAGACAGCTCTCACTGAACAGGTAACAAAGAGGGGGAGAAAAATGACCTTTTCTGCCTCTTCACTGCCTAAACAGGTGCAGAAAACTCTTTTCACCGCAATCTTCTCATCCTTGCTCCCAACAAGAGCAAAAACACGGCTGGGGATGAAGCTGTAAATRCTTTTGGAGATGTGTTAAGGTGGCAGGGAGAGGGGCCAGGAAGGATGGGTTTGCTTGGGAGGGAGWTGAATATCTGTGAAAAGGGAATGTATTCTTATTCCCCATTCCCAGGATAAGGTGTGGGAGCTTTATTCTGCCTCTGACCTGTGCATGGGAAGTTTTGCATTCAGTGGTCACCAGACCTTATCTGCACCTTGACTCAGGGCAGACAGATTTTCCTTCTTTCCCAGTTAAGGGGAAGGTTCTTTATGGGGGAATCCCAGGAAGGAGCAAGATTGAACCTGTCTCATTTGCCAAAATGTTTGTGCTGTGAGTTCAATGATTTTAGCTTTTTTTTTCCCCTTCTCTTTCTTGGAGTTTGGTGAGTCCAATCCCTTCAGAGGGTGAAAAAAGGGACTTGAAAGTTTTCTTTCCTGGTAGGAGAAATTATGGSCTGAAAGTGCAGCTCTGCAGGTCTGTGGAATCTGCAGGTGAAGCCTGGGATGGGGACAGTGGATAAATTGAGGGGAGAAAGCTGAAAATTGGGATTTACTGAGTTTTGCATTGCTGAATTGAGTTCTGACCCACCCTCACATCTTTGCCTTTCCGCTTGTCTGAGCATAGGTGAAATCAACACTTGGTGATTAGAAAAAGAAGAGAAGAGAAAGAAATTAATTACTCCTAACAAACTTTTAAGATCATGGGTTAGGCACTGCCTTCTGAAAAGCCTCCAAATCCCCCCAAAAAGCCAGGTCTGTGCGGCGCAGTTTACATGCGAGCTGAGTCAAATTCCCTGGCTGATAAAAACAGGAGGAAAGATAAAAAAGCCGGCAGGCAAATAGGATTAATTGTGTGTCAGAGGTGCCTAATTAGAAAGAATGATGGACTGGAAGGCAGCACACAGGAGGCACGAGCCAGCCCAAGCTGCTCTCTGTGGCCTCTCCTGTTTCCAGGAGCAGCAGCTCTGGGCACTGGAAATGCTCCAGCATCACTGAGTCCCTTTTTATCCATCTGTCCCTTCCCTGGTACCTCTCATGTGCCAGCRTGACCSTGGGCAGATTTCATCCATCCACACRTTTGTTTGTTTATTTATTTACTCCATCTACCTTTCCCCTGAAAAAAAAAATCAATGTGTTAAAGAATTCATGCTCCTTCTCCCCTCTCCATTTCARGGCCTGTCCCTCTGAGATTTTTCTCCTGCAAGGATTTTGAGCATCTGGAGTGGCTGAGGCAAATATTCCTCTTCATTTCCAACCTCAGGGARCCCCTGAGTCCCTGGGCACGGAGTTGGCATGGTCAGGCTTTGCCATCYTAAATGGAAATAAATGGCCAGCAGCTTTGTGCTGGAATTTTCCATAAAGAAGAGCAGCTGGAGGGGATCTGGTTCTTACACGTGATGGGAAGGTGCCAGTCTCCTCTGCTGCTCGAAGGCTCAGGGAGCGTGAGTGGGACTAATTTCATTTCACCTAAAGCATTCTGGCGAATCCTTTTCACCATGTAAAATCCATTGCAGTTTTCTCATTAATCCTCCCAAGTACAGACACTTACTCCAGGCCTAATCCCACTCCTCTATTGTGTTTCTCCACTGCAGCCTTCCCTCATCAGCTTAACAAATTCCCCGATTTCAATAGAAGATCCGGAGCTGAACACGCTGGGCATTAAACTGAAACCAAACTAAAACCGTGTCCCAAGGGCTGCTGCACCTTCCYGGTTCCTCAGCCTGAGCAGGGATGAATCCTGAAAAGAGGCAGSAGAGGTGGAGGTCATGAGCTGTGACATTTAAAAATTGCTTCTCTGAGCCCGTGTCAGGTGAGACAAAAAAACGCATCGTGTGCCAGGCAAATGAGAATTGATCGCTGCCGGGTTTGGGGGAGAGATTCTCTCCTTCCCTTTGTGTCTCTGCTGGGAACGATCCCAATTCACGCTGGGAAATAGATGGAGAGTCCATGCTGGTGATAAGGCGCTGGATCTAATTAACAACCGTGTCAAAGGGCTTTGTTTCCAAGGCTGGGCTGCCCTGCCAGACCCCATCCATCAGTGCTGAGCTGCCCTATCTCTGCACAGACAGAGGGGACGTGCTGAGGGGCTGCTGGACCCCAAA